>NW_025901355.1:0-33813 GCF_022539505.1 Lolium rigidum
GAGTAATAATTTTATGCATGAGACTCATGATAAGAATGCTTTTATGTGATAGTTATATTGTTGAGTTTGCTCATGTTGCTACTGAAAGTTATTATGAGAGAGGAAAATATGGTTGTAGAAATTTTCATGTTACTAAAATGCCTCTCTATGTGCTGAAATTTTGAAGCTACACTTGTTTTATCTTCCTATGCTTGTTACTTTGCTCTTCATGAACTTGTTTATTTACAAGATTCCTATGCATAGGAAGCATGTTAGACTTAAATGTGTTTTGAATTTGCCTCTTGATGCTCTCTTTTGCTTCAAATACTATTTCTTGCGAGTGCATCATTAAAGCTGCTGAGCCCATCTTAATGGCTATAAAGAAAGAACTTCTTGGGAGATAACCCATGTGTTATTTTGCTACAGTACTTTGTTTTATATTTGTGTCTTGGAAGTTGTTTACTACTGTAGCAACCTCTCCTTATCTTAGTTTTATGTTTTGTTGTGCCAAGTAAAGTCTTTGATAGTAAAGTAAGTACTAGATTTGGATTACTAGCGCGAAACAGATTTCTTTGCTGTCACGAATCTGGGTCTAATTCTCTGTAGGTAACTCAGAAAATTATGCCAATTTACGTGAGTGATCCTCGAGATATGTACGCAACTTTCATTCAATTTGAGCATTTTCATTTGAGCAAGTCTGGTGGCCTAATAAAATCCATCTTTACGGACTGTTCTGTTTTGACAGATTCTGCCTTTTATTTCGCATTGCCTCTTTTGCTATGTTGGATGAATTTCTTTGATCCATTAATGTCCAGTAGCTTTATGCAATGTCCGAAGTGTTAAGAATGATTGTGTCACCTCTGAACATGTTAATTTTTATTGTCCACTAACCCTCTAATGAGTTGTTTCGAGTTTGGTGTGGAGGAAGTTTTCAAGGATCAAGAGAGGAGGATGATATACTATGATCAAGGAGAGTGAAAGCTCTAAGCTTGGGGATGCCCAGGTGGTTCACCCTGCATATATCAAGAAGACTCAAGCGTCTAAGCTTAGGGATGCCCAAGGCATCCCCTTCTTCATCGACAAATTATCAGGTTCCTTCTCTTGAAACTATATTTTTATTCAGTCACATCTTATGTACTTTACTTGGAGCGTCTGTTTGCTTTTGTTTTTGTTTTTGTTTGAATAAATTGGATTACATCATGCTTGTGTGGGAGAGAGACACGCTCAGCTGGTTCATATGAACACATGTGTTCTTAGCTCATAATATTCATGGCGAAGTTTCCTCTTCGTTAAATTGTTATATGGTTGGAATTGGAAAATGATACATGTAGTAATTGCTATAAATGTCTTGGGTAATGTGATACTTGGCAATTGTTGTGCTCATGTTTAAGCTCTTGCATCATATACTTTGCA
Source organism: Lolium rigidum (assembly GCF_022539505.1). Classification (NCBI taxonomy): domain Eukaryota; kingdom Viridiplantae; phylum Streptophyta; class Magnoliopsida; order Poales; family Poaceae; genus Lolium; species Lolium rigidum. The sequence continues at coordinate 1,393 of NW_025901355.1, forward strand.
CCTATTAATGAAGAAATACATAGAGCATGCTAAAATTTGGTTTTGCATATTTGGTTTCTCTAAGGTCTAGATAATTTCTAGTATTGAGTTTGAACAACAAGGAAGACGGTGTAGAGTCTTATAATGTTTACAATATGTCTTTTATGTGAGTTTTGCTGCACTGGTTCATCCTTGTGTTTGTTTCAAATAAGCCTTGCTAGCCTAAACCTTGTATCGAGAGGGAATACTTCTCATGCATCCAAATACTTGAGCCAACCACTATGCCATTTGTGTCCACCATACCTACCTACTACATGGTATTTCTCCAGCCATTCCAAAGTAAATTGCTTGAGTGCTACCTTTAAAATTCCATCATTCACCTTTGCAATATATAGCTCATGGGACAAATAGCTTAAAAACTATTGTAGTATTGAATATGTAATTATGCACTTTATCTCTTATTAAGTTGCTTGTTGTGCGATAACCATGTTTTCTTGGGAGCGCCATCAACTATCTTTGTTGAATATCATGTGAGTTGCCATCGACAACTTATCAGGTTTCTTCTAGTGAAACTATATTTTTATTCGGTCACATCTTATGTACTTTACTTGGAGCGTCTGTGTGCTTTTATTTTCGTTTTGTTATTTTCATTCTCTGAATAAATTCATCCTTGTGTGGGAGAGAGACACGCTCCGCTGGTTCATATGAACACATGTGTTCTTAGCTTTTAATGTTCATGGCGAAGGTTGAAACTGCTTCGTTAATTGTTATATGGTTGGAAACGGAAAATGCTACATGTAGTAATTGGTAAAATGTCTTGGATAATGTGATACTTGGCAATTGTTGTGATCATGTTTAAGCTCTTGCATCATATACTTTGCACCCATTAATGAAGAAATACATAGAGCTTGCTAAAATTTGGTTTGCATATTTGGTCTCTCTAAAGTCTAGATAATTTCTAGTATTGAGTTTTGAACAACAAGGAAGACGGTGTAGAGTCTTATAATGTTTACAATATGTCTTTTATGTGAGTTTTGCTACACCGGTTCATCCTTGTGTTTGTTTCAAATAACTTTGCTAGCCTAAACCTTGTATCGAGAGGGAATACTTCTCATGCATCCAAAATCCTTGAGCCAACCATTATGCCATTTGTGTCCACCATACCTACCTACTACATGGTATTTCTCCGCCATTCCAAAGTAAATTGCTTGAGTGCTACCTTTAAGCAATTCAAAAGTTATTACCTCTTATTTGTGTCAATGTTTTATAGCTCATGAGGAAGTATGTGGTGTTTATCTTTCAATCTTGTTGGGCAACTTTCACCAATGGACTAGTGGCTTCATCCGCTTATCCAATAATTTTGCAAAAAGAGTCGGCAATGGGATTCCCAGTCCCAAATTAATTAACCAAAATAGACACTCCTCCATGGTATGTGATTGTTGGACGGCACCCGAAGGATTCGGTTAGCCATGGCTTGAGAAAGCAAAGGTGGGGAGGAGTGTCATCATAATAAAACTAAAATAAAAAGGCACTCCTTCATGGTATGAGATTGTTGGCAGGCACCCGAGGATTCGGTTAGCCATGGTTTGTGAAAGAAAGGTTGAAAGGAGAGCCACACAAAAATAAAAATAAAGTGGGAGCCGCTCTTTGAAGGTTTGTCTGGCAAGGGGGTTAGAGTACCCACTACCATTCGTTGACAACAACAAACACCTCTCAAAATTTTACTTTTTATGCTCTCTATATGTTTTCAAAACCAAAGCTCTAGCACAAATATAGCAATCAATGCTCCCTCTGCGAAGGGCCATTCTTTTACTTTTATTGTTGAGTCAGTTCACCTATTTCTCTCCATCTCAAGAAGCAAACACTTGTGTGAACTGTGCATTGATTCCTACATACTTGCATATTGCACTTGTTATATTACTTTGCATTGATAATATCCATGAGATATACATGTTATAAGTTGAAAGCAACCGCTGAAACTTAATCTTCCTTTGTGTTGCTTCAATACCTTTACTTTGATTTATTGCTTTATGAGTTAACTCTTATGCAAGACTTATTGATGCTTGTCTTGAAAGTACTATTCATGAAAAGTCTTTGCTTTATGATTCAGTTGTTTACTCATGTCATTACCATTGTTTGGATCGCTGCATTCATTACATATGTTTACAATATGATCAAGTTTATGACGGCATGTCACTTCAGAAATTATCTTTGTTATCGTTTTACCTACTCGGGATGAGCAGAACTAAGCTTGGGGATGCTGATACGTCTCCAACGTATCTATAATTTCTTATGTTCCATGCTACTTTATTGATGATATCTACATGTTTTATACACATTATATGTCATTATTATGCGTTTTCCGGAACTAACCTATTGACGAGATGCCAAAGTGCCAGTTCCTGTTTTCTGCTGTTTTTGGTTTCAGAAATCCTAGTAAGGAAATATTCTCGGAATCGGACGAAATCAACGCCCAGTACCTTATAAATCCACGAAGCTTCCAGAACACCCGAGAGCCACCAGAGGAGGGCCACGTGGGGCCCACACATGGTGGCGGCGCGGCCAAGGAGCCAGGCGCGCCGCCCTAGTGTCTGGCCCCACCAGACCCCCTCCGAGGCCCCCCTTTCGCCTATAAGAAGCCCCTGACCTAAAACCCCGATAGGAATAAGCCACGGTACGAGAAAAGTTCCAGAGCCGCTGCCATCGCGAAGCCAAGATCTGGGGGACAGGAGTCTCTGTTCCGACACGCCGCCGGGACGGGGAAGTGGCCCCCAGAAGGCTTCTCCATCGACACCGCTGCCATCTCCACCGCCATCTTCATCACCGCTGCTACTCCCATGAGGAGGGAGTAGTTCTCCATCGAGGCTCGGGGCTGTACCGGTAGCTATGTGGTTAATCTCTCTCCTATGTAGTTCAATACAATAATCTCATGAGCTGCTTTACATGATTGAGATTCATATGATGATGCTTGTAATCTAGATGTCATTATGCTAGTCAAGTGGGTTTTACTTATGTGATCTCCGGAGACTCCTTGTCCCACGTGTGTAAAGGTGACAGTGTGTGCACCGTGTGGGTCTCTTAGGCTATATTTCACAGAATACTTATTCACTGTTATGAATGGCATAGTGAAGTGCTTATTTATATCCCTTTATGATGTTATTTAACTATGAACATTGAATTGTGGAGCTTGTTAACTCCGGCATTGAGGGTTCGTGTAATCCTACGCAATGTGTTCATCATCCAACAAGAGAGTGTAGAGTATGCATCTATCTATTCTGTTATGTGATCAAAGTTGAGAGTGTCCACTAGTGAAAGTCTAATCCCTAGGCCTTGTTCCTAAATACTGCTATCGCTGCTTGTTTACTGTTTTATTGCGTTACTACTGCTGCGTTACTACCGCTTGTTTACTTCCTACAATATTACTACCATCAACCGCACGCCGAGTAAGCTATTTTCCGGCGCCGTACTACTGCTCATATTCATTCATACCACTTGTATTTCACTATCTCTTCGCCGAACTAGTGCACCTATTAGGTGTGTTGGGGACACAAGAGACTTCTTGCTTTGTGGTTGCGGGGTTGCATGAGAGGGATATCTTTGACCTCTTCCTCCCTGAGTTCGATAAACCTTGGGTGATCCACTTAAGGGAAAACTTGCTGCTGTTCTACAAACCTCTGCTCTTGGAGGCCCAACACTGTCTACAAGAATAGAAGCACCCGTAGACATCACACTCCTCCATGGTATGTGAATGTTGGAAGGCACCCGAGGATTCGGTTAGCCATGGCTTGTGAAATCAAAGGTTGGGGGGAGTGTCATCCATAATAAAACTAAAATACATGTGTAAACAAAAGAGAAGGGGGATGATCTACCTTGCTGGTAGAGATAACGTCCTTCATGGGAGCCGCTCTTGGAAGGTCTGTTTGGCAAGGGGGTTAGAGTACCCACTACCATTCGTTGACAATAACAAACACTGCTCAAAATCTTACTTTTACGCTCTTTATATGATTTCAAAACTTGAAAAACTCTAGCACATGATTTAATCCCTGCTTCCCTCTGCGAAGGGCCTATCTTTTACTTTTATGTTGAGTCAGTAAACCTATTTCCCTCTATCTTAAGCAAGCAATTGAGTTGTTGTGAACCAACCATTTATGCTATGATTTGGTTAATCATGTCTTTTATGCTTTCTTGTTTAGTACAAATTTTATCTGAATGAATATGATTTTGAAAGTTATCAATGATTATAAGGAGATTGTTATGATTGAGGATGAAAGCCTAGCTATATAAATTCTAATATGAAAACTTTGTTTAGAAGATAAGTGCAATCCTTTAGTAGTTCTCTGACCAAGAACAAAGTTTGCCATAACCGTTTATGATTTCCTATGCACCTTTATTTGTGATTTCTCTTTACTTATTTCAAGATGAGTTATATGAGGAGAATGTTTACTAGAATATCTTGTGTGAATCAATATGATGTTTCTTGTCCGTATTTTATTTATCGACTTTTCACTCCATAAACATGTGGTCTTGTTTATCAAGCTCAGTTTCGCTTGGGGACAAGCGAGGTCTAAGCTTGGGGGGAGTTGATACGTCCATTTTGCATCACTATTTTATATCATAATTTGCTGTTATTCATTGATATATTTCATATTTAGAGATGATACTTATGTTATTTCATCTATTTTGCATGTTTCATGATCATTGGAGAATTATTCACCGGAGTCGGGATTCTCGTTGGAAAAAGCACCGTCAGGACACCATATTTCTGAAGATCAACAATTGATGGAAGTTATACGAAAAATCCTATTTTTCCAGAAAACGAAGGGAGCCAAAAGGAGGAGCCGAGAGGGGACACCATGGGCCCCCCCATAGGCCGGCGCGGGCCCAGGCCTGGCCGCGCCGCCTTGTGGGGAGGGGGCCCACAGCCCCCTCTGGCCGCCTCTCCTTCGCGTACTTCTTCGTCCCGAAAACCTAAGGACGGAGAATTGACAGAGCCGCCTCTGCGGGGCGGAAAAACACCAGAGAGAAAAGAGCTCTCCGGCGGGCAGGAATCCGCCGGGGAAATTCTCTCCCGGAGGGGGAAATCGACGCCATCGTCATCGAGGTGGACATCATCGCCATCATCATCACCATCATCTCCATATTGATGCTATTGAGTGAAACCATTGAGCCAAGGTTTATGTTCAGATTGTTATTCATCATCATATCACCTCTGATCATGTTCCATATGATGTCTCGTGAGTAGTTCGTTTAGTTCTTGAGGACATGGGTGAAGTCTAAATGTTAGTAGTGAATTATTGTTGAGTAATATTCAATGTTATGATATTTAAGTTGTGGTGTTACTCTTCTAGTGGTGTCATGTGAACGTCGACTACATGATACTTCACCTTTATGGGCCTAGGGGAGTACATCTTGTATTCGTTTGCTAATTGTGGGGTTGCCGGAGTGACAGCAACCTAAACCCCCGTTAGTATATCGGTGCAGGAGGGATAGTAGGATCTCAGAGTTTAAGGCTGTGGTTAGATTTATCTTAATTACTTTCTTATATTTACGGATGCTTGCAAGGGGTATAATCACAAGTATGTATTAGTCCTAGGAAGGGCGGTGCATTAGCATAGGTTCACCCACACAACACTTATCAAAACAATGAAAATTAATCAGCCGTATGAAGCGAAAGCACTAGACTAAAATCCCCGTGTGTCCTCAAGAACGTTTGGTCATTATAAGTAAACAAACCGGCTTGTCCTTTGTGCTAAAAAGGATTGGGCCACTCGCTGCAATTATTTCTCTCGCATTTTATTTACTTGTACTTTATTTATCTGCTATATCAAAACCCCCTGAAAACTTGTCTGTGAGCATTTACAGTGAATCCTTCATCGTAACTGCTTGTCAACACCTTCTGCTCCTCGTTGGGTTCGACACTCTTATTTATTGAAAGTACTACGATACACCCCCTATACTTGTGGGTCATCAAGATCCCGGCCATCGCCTCCACTAAGGGGCAGACGCCCAGACGGTGGCATACGCCACAAAACCACCAACAAAACTAAGATGTACACCTAAAACTACCCCGACACCAACCTAGACCGACTCCTACCAGCTATTTCGGCGGAGTGGCCGTCGGCGGCCCGGTCAAGGAAGAAGAAGGAGCAAGGCTACTGTAGCAGCTTGAGAGCGGTAGAGGGGGGAAATGAGCCGTTTTTCAGTTAGTTTTAGAGCATCTCCAGTCGCGTCCCCCAAACCGCGCCGGATTGAGCATTTGGGGGACGTGTTTTGTTCGTGCCGCGTTTGGGGGACGTCGCTCCCCAGCGGCGTCCCCAGCGGCGTCCCCCAAACGCCGCCCCCAAACATTTAAAATACTTTTTTGCATTTTTATTTCAATTTCCACAAACTAATACATAATTGGGAATCGTGGTTTACACAAAGACATAGTTAGGAACATGGTTTCCACAAGTTGGAACCGTGGTGGACACAAATATATAATATTGCAAAAAAACTAAACCTAACTAGGCCGTGCATCGGAGGTTTCCTGTGTTCGCTGCTAAGAAACAACACTCGAGGGCACACCCAGTCACCGAAACTGGAAAATCCAGCGGGAGGATGGTGCCCTTGTTGGTTCTACCGATGAGGCGAACATGCAGAAACCTCCGTGCACGTATTCGCTGCGAAGAAACAACACTCAGTCGTCCTCCTCGTCGGTGCTGTCGCCGTGGTAGTCCCGGCGGCAGCGCCTCTCGTCGAAGACTTTGACGCTCATGTCCCTGTTGCCCAAGTAGGAGAACAGGAGGATGAAGCCGGCTTCGAGGCTGTGGTGGCGCGCGAACTTCTCCCAGCCGATGTTGAGGTACATCTTGCCGCGCTCGTCGTAGATCGCGTCGACGATCCACCGGTAGTAGCCGCACGAAGCCTCCCGCAGATGCATTTTGCGCGGGCGTACGTCGCCGACGTACTCGGCGAAGGAGTCCGGCAGCCTCTGGATGCCGCGCGGGTCGCCCTTGAGGACGAGGACAAACTCGAACAGCGCGTCCCGCTCCACGTCCATCTCCGACGATGAAGACGACGGCGCGGGAGGTGACGGCGATCGTTCAGCTATGCCGCGGCCACGACCACGACCACGACCACGGCCGCGGCCGCGGCCGCGAGGTCGGCCTCCGCCTCTACCAGACATAGCGGCGAGTCTTGTTGAGAGATGGTGGTGGCTAGGGTTTGGGAGAGAGGCGCTAGGGTTTGTGTGTGAGAGGGACGACGAGATGCGCCCCTTTTTATAGGCCGGAGGGAGGCGGATGAGCGGTGGCGCTCATTAACGCCGACACGCAGAGCTAGGTGCGACGGGACGCGTCGCTGCGCCCTCTGCGGGAACTGCACCGTCGCTGCGCGTCAATAACTTTCGTCGCGAGGTAGGCGACGGTTAGGTTTAAATTAATTGTGCCGCTGGTGGGTCGGCCCCGCCACTCCCCGCCTCGCTTTTCGTTGTGTCCGACGTCCCCGGAGCGTCCCCTGTGGGACGGGGACGGGCTCGGGGCACCGGACACCGTATCGGGACGCGTCGGACAAAAATGGACTTTGGGGAACGCGGCTGGAACGCATTTTTTGTCTGGCGCGCCAAAATCTCTTTGGGGGACGCGACTGGAGATGCTCTTACTTTGTTATTCATGTCTTAGATTGCTACCTTTTTCTATTCCTGAATCTAAATCCTGACACCCAAGGAGGCCGTCCACGTACGTACGTTCTCAATAATGTTATTCCATTCCTATATTTTGCAATCATTTCCATTTTCTCCATGTTATCAACCCTATAATTTTCTTCCTTTGAATACAAAGAGGGATCAAAGTAGTTACGAAATGGACTTTTTTTTAAGAAACGGTGCCACATATCTCGAACTGAGAAAAACCCTGCTCTCTCTGAACTCTGGCCGGTTGACGCAGCTGGCGCTAGTATCGTAACCGTAGCAGCATCAATGCAGCATGCCTGATCAGTCACATCCATTGCAACTTTGCAAGCATAGATCTGGGCTCTCGGGCACTGAGGCGCCCGCGTGCTGGTCACATCGGACGTTGCTGTGCCGGAGCGAGCATGATGATGCTGCTGCCAGCTAGACTTGCACGGCCAGAGCACCAACCCAATTCACTGTACTCCTACCACGGTGCCTCTGTTCACTTCGATGAGCCTCTGTTCATCTCCTTCCTCTGGCCTACCTATAAAAAGGTGGAGAAGCGTATCTACAATAAGATCCATCCACTTCCTGTCGATCCCACCTCTCACGTCTGGAAAATGGTGTCTTGAGTGTTATAGTAGACTTTGAGTTCACGCAGGGAGAGCCAAGGAAGCAGAGCAGCTGGGAGTTGTGAGAATGAATGCATAGAGAAAGCCGTGCATCTTCATCGATCTCGGCATGCTCTATTGCTTTCCTATGCTATTCATTCTAATGATTCCCAGCCGTTCCTACCTTGGCTTGCGTCCTTCCGATCTTACCTTGTCTGAGTCACTAGCCCTCTTCTTCTAGGCAAAGCTTAGACAGTTGTTGGGCGTCCGTCAAGTTCTCCACAGATCGATGGTTCGATGTTGCTAGTTGATATGTTTTACTGTCCTGTAAGCAAAACCGATTCTGTTTTTACAGATCTTGTACTCTCCTCCATGGTGGTTATATTGGGACTTTCTTTTCGACAGTACATGGTTGAGTTAGTTTTCTTACATTACATATACTTCGGAGAGTTCAGAGTTCTCTGCTCAAGTGATTTGTTCTTGTCCTCAAAATAGGGAATGAGGTCTCCTAGCTCTTTTTTGATGATGACGAGGGACTTGTTCTGTGCTCTTTTCGTTTGTTTTGGAAACTGTGCTTTCTCTTAATGTCTGTTTCTTATTTGAGTGGATCTTTTTTGCATAGTCTCCGTGGTGATTTAAATGGCTTACAAAATAAATAATTTTCGTGTGACTACGGGAGAGCTCTGCCCGTCTTTGTATTACGATGGAAGAAGGCATGAGTACAAATTTTAGTAACTTTAGCCACCGGAGACAGACCACGGCTGCCTCCTTTATACATTCAGTAGATGCTAAGATAAACTTCCCAAATAATACATTTATCCGTCTGATCTGAATGTTCCATGCACTCCTATTGCGTAAATAGGATAATGCCCAAAACGTGTACATGTAGATTGAACAGTGGCTAGTGCAGAGTCTTACGGCAACCATTTTCCGTTGGATAAGAGACGACGCCCGCGTCCCTGCCGATGTGCAGGGTCTTGCGGTGCCGCGGCGGTAGTCGCTGGTGGCGGCGGCGGTTCCATAGGAACGAAGACGCGTCCGCACCCCGGACACTTCGAGTGCACCGGCCCCTGGCCCCGCGGCGGCGGAGGCCTCCATCCCCAGTGATTCCCGTATGGACCAGCTGCATCGCAAAATCAAACGTGAAGAACCTATTATAACTGTAGTAGTTACATGGGGGCGTATCAGGTGAAAATGGGCAGATTCTGCAAATCTGCAAATGTTCTGTACTGACCACTCGATCTTGTACGGATGGCTGTGATCCCTCACAACATCTTCCACCTCTGCCGTGTGCACTTTACAAACTAACGTCCGCGACGTTACATCTATTTGCACAGAACCCCTCCCGAGCTCTCCATTTGCGGATTTGTCCTTGGTTCTGTTCACACGACGACGAGTGAACTAATAGAACGGAAAATTCCTTAGTTAGAAAACAAATTTTAGATCCGAATCGCAAATTTCCAGTAAGATTCTCAAGAATAACTCCCGATTATTGCAGTAAAAAGGTTTCGCCATCTGGAATACATGTTCAGATCGATCAACAACAAGAAGCTTGACCAAGAACATCTGTTCACATCTGGACTAGACATAGTTTCAGGAAGAACCGAAGAATGGAATATAACGGGAAATTTTTGACATATACACAGTACAGGACGGCGGCGGCTTGCATACACCTTCGGATCTGGCGAGGAGAAAAAAGCATGGCATCGAGGAATTAAGGCGGCTGTTTGCACGAAGGAGGCAACATCCTCTGGGAACAAAAACACTACCAGATCGGTGAGGAGAACTGTGGCGCCACTATACGTATCTGGGAGCTGGTCGGCGAGGAGCCACTGACATCCAGATCTGGCAGGGCGAAGGTTCAGGCGGCTGAGGAAGGTGCTCGCCTGGAAGGTGACTTTGTGCATAGAGGTGTACCGCAGCACCAGAACATGGATCCGTGAACTGAAGATATTAGGGGTGTTTTCGCAAAAATACACGGTGCGGGGAAGGAGTAACACATCTCGCCATTCATAGCTAATCCAACGTCTGCGATGGAAATTTGCAGATTTTCAGGATCTACCACGTTTTCAGGTGATACGTTCCCGTAGTTACATCATACATAGAGTACATACGATAGATCAGAAACAAAACACAAGCCAGCTCTGTCCTATTACTCATATTACCTTCGACTTGGAGGGCGTCCGAGAGTGGCGTGTAACAGCAGATGAGCATGACAGCCACCACCATGAGCGGCAGGCAGCGTGCCGAAGAAGAGGTGGAGCGGCGCGCCATGACGCTCCGCTACGGCTTCTCTCTTCTTGGTGTGCTACTTCTCGGTTAATTAGAACAGTGTTAGCTAGCCTGGCGTTCATGCGCATGTCCAAATGGCAGTGGGATTGTTTACTAGTGAAGGAGGAGCTAGCCACTGGTATGCACGAAGAGACATGTCTCTGTCTCTTGGGAAGCAAAGTCAGTCTTCAGCCGAACCATCGTCAAAGTCGTCCCTCCTCAGTGTACGGGCACACTGAAACCATTCTGCTCCATGAGTCCACTGTCCAGTCTCTGTCTACCAGCACTGTCACAGCTGGTGCAGTTCACGGAACATACTACGAAACCCTAGCATCATCGTCTTGTCCTCGCTTAGTCATCCTTGTCGTAGTAGTAGTAGTGGCGACGACAAATGGTATTGCCGAAGACCTTGAGGATCAAGATGACGTAACCGTCGTAGTGGAAGACGACGATATGCTCGACTTCAATCACTACTAGGAAAAGGGCAATCAGTGGCGCACCACTTTTACCCATCAGTGGCGCACTAGTGGTGCGCCACTGCTATCACGCCACTGCTAACTTTTAGTAGTGGCGCACTAGTGGCGCACCAGGTAGTGCGCCACTACTAGCTTCATGGTGCGCCACTCCTAAACGTCTGAGGTGCGCCACTGGATAGAAAAAAGGTGCGCCACTACTAAAATTTGAAATTTCTAGATCTGGATCTGGATCGGGATCTGGATCTGGATCTGGATCTGGCACATTTTGTTTCGAATTTTTTGGCTCGTTATTTTTTCTCGTTCTTGTTGCTAGAATTATTTGTGCAATGTTCATTCTCATTTTTCTTAGCCTAGCCGCCGGTGATGATGGATGAGGGACGTAGGAGAGGTGAAGAAAGGTGAGGAGATGTAGGAGAGGATGAACAAGAGGACGAAGGCCAGAGGTAATGGAGGCTAGAGGGTCGCCGGAGGGTCGTCGGAGAGTAAGGTCACCGGAGGTCACCATAGTGGAGGAGCTCGCCGGAAAGTAAGGTCACCGGAGCTCGACATAGTGGAGGAGGTCGCCGGAGTGAAAGGAGGAGAGGAGAGGAGGAGGTCGCCGGAGTGAAAGGAGGAGAGGAGAGGAGGAGGTCGCCGGAGTGAAAGGAGGAGAGGAGAGGAGGAGAGCGAGGAGGAGGAGAGCAGGTGAATATGTGGAGGAGGAGGGAGGAGGGAGGAGGGAGGAGGGGGTTAAGTGGCCGGCTCCTCCCATTTTGAAATTCGTGGGCGGGAAGCTTAGCGGTGGCGCACCAAGGCATGGGTGCGCCACCGCTATTTTTTTTTTCTATTTTTTGCCCAAAATCTAAAACCCGAAAAAAGTCCTGTTTCTGTTTTCCAATTGAGGAATCCATTTTTTGTCCAAACGGCCGTAGGCAGTTGAATTCGAATAGGAAATTTCGCGTAGATAGATTTTGATATAAAAAAGTTTTTCATCGGAGGTCGTATGCAACCAGAAAACCCGTTTTACCGAAAGATGACGCCATTTTGCATAATATATCAAAATTCATTTTTTTAAAATTTCACTAAACCTAGATGACATATTACATGGGCATCTCCAAGGATTTTATTTTTTGAAATTTCTATCTATTTCTTTTATTTTTTCCAAACCCGAAAAGGCGATTGCGATCAAGGGGGGGGGTGGAAATGTTTAGGCACCACTTAGCGGTGGCGCACCAAGCATGGTGCGCCACTACTAAGTGATGCCCAAACATGTCCATCATCCCTTTACATAGCAATGGCGCACCATGTAGAGGTGCGCCACCGCTACATAAAATAGCCGTGGCGCACCTCTACATGGTGCGCCATTGCTATGTATAAGGCTGGGTCAAACCCATGGTCAAACTTAGTGGTGGCGCACCACGGAAGAGGTGCGCCACTACTACATTTTTAATAGTGGCCCACCACTTTCCGGTGCGCCACTGCTAAGTAGTAGTGGCGCACTGCCCTCCTGGTGCGCCACTAACACCCATCTTACGGCTAGGCCTTTTCCTAGTAGTGAATGGTGTGTGCCTGGGCGAAGCACCTTCAACCGTTATGGAGGTATATCTAGCCTGCGCGGTCAAACAACACCTCCACGGATTATAGGCCGGTCGAGCCGTCAGGCACCGACAGTACAACTTCATGGGGCTCTTGCCCATTGATCACCGACGCGAACTTTTGGGGGGAGGTGCAGCCTATCTTGGTCCATGCCCAAGTGGATGACGACACCAAACTCGGACTCAAGCGACAGGGACGACAATGGTAATGAGGACGACTGTGGTTGACTTTGGCTTCTCCTCCCACGCCTAGTGGTTGTCCCAGACACCATTACCTCGATCCTATGGCGCCAGCTATGGCTGCTGCGATGACTATGGTAGTACAAGACGAGGGTGTGGAAGAAAAAATGGCCACAATTGGCATGTAAAAAATGCTAAGGCATTCTCTGCTAGCGCAGAGGCCGAAACGCCACCATTGATCAATGCAGGATTTTAGCCTAGGTGTCGGGCGCACGTCCATCACAAGAGCAACTTTAGAGTCAGGCTACCTCCATTGATGGCCAGAGGAAGAAGGTTGTTGGGTCGCTGTCATGCGGGCCTTCAGCCCACATGGGAGGACACATGAGGATGTGCGTGCTGTCCGCGGAAACGCATTGCCTCCCCAAATTTGGTGGACGGATGGGTCGCGCTAGGAGGTATACAAGCTAAACAGAGAACACTAAAGGCTCAAGAACAGAAATCCAAGGGCTTCTTTGGATGCCAGACCTAGCCTGCCAAGGCAAGAGAAAACCCTAACATCAAACCACCGCCCCTCCTCTCTGCGTCGCGCTGCCGTCAGAGTGAACTATCGGGCAAAGCCCTTGAGGCTTACGAGGACGGCGGCGATGGGGCGGTCTCCGAGTGCTTCGCGTCGTGAAGGTGGCGGGTGCGCTCCCGCATCCTGCATCTGGGTGACGAGGACCAAGCCGGCCGGAGGCCCTCACCATGGTCGGCGCCCTCCATGATGGTGGCCCTATGTGGATCCGGTCCTGGCCGGTCTTGAGCGTGGAGCTACGACTCACGGGATAGCGCAAAGAGTGCTAGTTCCCCACGGGATTTGGTTGAGAGGGCTCACCCATTCCCCCCATTGATCTGCTTGATAGGTGCTTGTGATTCCACAGTGGACGGGAAGTCGCAATCTTGCAGCTGGATCCATGTCTTCGGTTCAGATCTGAGCCATTTCATCGAGGGTGGTGCTGCCTACTATTGGGGTTTTGCTGGCTCGTTGTTGGTAGTCCTATGGTGTAGGTGTTGGTCTCCTGGTCTGTTCGGCTGTGGTGGTGTTGGGGAAGTTTGGAAACCAGGGTGGTGGCCCCGGATGGAGAGGCGGAGTCGACCTGCGGCTGGTGACGTCTGCGGGTGTTGGCCGATTATCTTGACTGCGTGGGCGGCGAGGTGACGGTGGGCTCTGGTCGTGTGGGGGGGGGGGGGAAGACCGCGTCATCGGTCCTCTTCTCCAGATCTGAAGGACAATCCCCTTCCTCCCTTTGCCTCGCTCCTCCCAACTGGATCTATCAGAAGATGTTTCGTCCGCTTTGAAGAAGGTTGGGAGTCGGTGGGGTTGCTTTGGGACCAGGGAAACCCTTGGCCAGCCGGTCCGATCACGACGGTGGTGACACACTTTGGGCGCCTCTCTCCTCCCTTGAGGCGTTGTTGAGGTCCCTTCTCCTTACCCTGTTCCATGCTCCCGAAATCTTTGGATTGGGCGGCGGCGATGTATTTGGTGTCGCTTTCCCTCTTGGGGGGGTTGCTTGGGGCTGCTGGTTTTGCAGGTGCATGTGTCATGGACGGTAGGCGGCTGTTGGTGTTGAGGCTTGTGTGCTACGGGCCACCGGTCTCTTCATTTCTTCATCGACGTTTGATCCCAAGCTTCATGGAGGGCACAGTCGGTGGCAGCCGATGCTTCATTTTCTTATTTATTTTGCGGTTGCTATGCGCGTTGCGCTGTAAGCTGATTTGATCGGCACTCTTGTACTTTCGAGCCGTTTGGGCCTTTATTAGTTTAAAGCTGTTATGTTTAAGAAAAGTAGTTTGATATTGTTTGGATTGCGTGTCATTGTTTGCAGGTTATCTTCAGTGCACTGTTTTTCTTCGTTCATTGTCAATACTATACTGAGTGGAGAACCGTGATTTGATAATGGAGATGCCTACGTAGGTAGAAGCCACGTTGATAAATATATTTATTTAACATGTATTATTGCGCAATTTTACGGTTATTTCTCTATTACCATATGCGCCTATACTATCTGAATACTTGTATTGCGCTTTCTTTTAATAATTTTATTTTTGTGAACTATCTATACTATGGATGTTGGATAGCTGTGGGTACTATCTCCGTCAACATAATGTATTTCAGCGTGTAGATACATCAACATATGTTTTAAAATAGAGGGAGCTTAATCGTACCCACGATTTGAAAATTCCGCCAATATTTTGGCTCGCAATGCTTTGGCGGGACCGATCTAGGCAAAAAGAAACAAACATTGCTCCAATTCTGTATGAGCCAATGAGGAAACATAGAATATTTTTTCATGTTGCAACTGAAACAACTTGCCTACCGAACCAAAGTGATGATTAATAATGCAAATTGGCCAAGACATCGACCACAACTTCGTAGAAAAATCAAACGATCTTGACTTCTCGATGGACTCGATGATGCTCGTGGTGCCGATTCAAAGCAGATGACTACCTTTTCTACCGCCAAATGGATGTGAGTTCTTATGTCACAAAAAACGGAAGTTCAGCTACAGAGCTGAAATATTTGCAGCCCACTGTTACACCAAGAGCATTGTTGTAAGTACAGATGGGCCCCTTCCAACGGGGCTACTAGGTTCGACGGGCAGAAATATCGCCGTCGGCCCATCCTAACGGATTTGCCAGAACAGGCGAACACATTCATGCCAACTTGTCAGCCCCACCTGATTTTGCGTTTTGTTTCCAATCCAACACAGTGGAAGAAGCGTAAACTCTAATCCGATAGTTCATTATTTGTACAGTATTCGCAAAAGAATAGGATCGTTCTACAGTACGTTGAATGGAAATTATGAAGTGTAAACTCTAATCCTGTTCAAAAAAAGAAGAAGTGTAAACTCTAATCAGAATTTTTTTGACATTTTAAAATGTGTTTTCTCATAGCAAGAGCATATGCACCCTATATCAAATTTGAATTTCCGATTAAGCTGCTGCGCTACTGATGGTGCTGCAATGTTTAATAAGATACTGATATAAGAATTTAATGTTAGGTGTCCAAATTCCAACCAACGTAAAACATAAAAGTGAAAAATTAGAAAATGATCCATGCTAGTTGGGCCGCATGTGGCCACCGTATAAGCTACTAATGTGTATTTCAAATTATTAGTCGTTTTGGTAGGCTATTTAGCTAAAATAACCTAACAGGATGTCTTATAATTTGAAACAAAGATAGTATTTGCTATTCAAGGTCTACTTTTAATTTAAACTATAAGAGCAAATGCAAAACTAAACGTGCTAAAGATGCAAGAAGTGATATTAACACTAGACATTATATACAAGATTTATTTTGCAATTTTTTTGGGTATTCATCTGCACACTCATCACTACAGTGGCCTATCCATGCCCTCCTATCCAAATCACTTGTCGCAGATTTAGCATAATTTATATCAGAGGGAGCCATTTAGTTACTAAGTAGTACCGCTGATTGAGTGTGCCGAGACATCTCAGAAGTGAGCTCCACTTGGTAAAGAGACCCGAATTGTGCATTTGTGTCTGCCTTACGTGTTTGTTCTTTTTGAAGTGTGTCTCGCTCATTGTCTACTTCCGTGTTGATAGGAATTGAGTTCAATTATAGAACTAAAATTGTCTTTCTCTCTCTTTAGGTTATTTTTTAGGGCCAGAATTAAAATTGTATGCTCCCTAATATAACAAAAGACACAAGAGCCTTAATACAAATGGGCCCAAATATTGGCCTGGCCCAACCTAACGATTTGGCCCGGACTCATTCATGTACAAATGCACTCTCGCGCTTGTTTTTCATTTTGTTTTATAGAACATTGTATACTGCAGTAAAACATTACAGGTCACTATTGTTTAGGTAGCTAGTATATTTGCTTCTAAGGACATGTAAAGTTGTTGATTAAACTATTTTATCCTATAGACTTATATTTCACGGATAGAGAAGACACAGTTTTCTAATACAATGATATATCTTAGTAGTGTGTCAAAAAGAAAGGTTGTTTCACGCTCATAAATTTACGGGATTAAATATAGACTGTAAATTGTTTATCTAAGACAAAATATCTTATACATTGGAGAAAATGTGTTATATCATCTCTTGGCTAAGAGCAGGCAAACCTCTTTTCTCTAATGCATACCTTATTTCTCTTAGTCTTTTTGAAAATATTATAGTAGGGGAAGCCCCTACAGTGTTTTTCAAATAATAAGAACCCAAATTTACACCCCGCGGATTTGAATTTGGGTGGCTGGGTTGTACATCCACATCCCTAACCAAGTGAGCTATGCTCACTTCTCCATTACTTCTCTTAGTTAGCAATTATTCTACTTGATATTGCTAAGATAGCAACATTTATACATTGCCCTAAGATGACCCTAGGGCCTTTTGCAAACCATCATTTTCTTCGTCCCAATGCCAATGAAGATCAAGTCTTCACAAGCCAGTCATGACTGGCATACATTCAGGTGGCAAAGCCATAGGACATTTAGACACAAGAACCTACAAATGGTTAGGAACGCAGAGATAACACCAAGAAGCAATCGGATTGAGGAGCTACGCTTGTAATGACATCCATGAATTGTCCCGTAGCTTGACGCCAAAACTCTGGTTTTTTATTCCAAAAGAGGAGAAATACAAATTGTTGCTACGAATACTAGTTAGTTAGTAAAATTGGGTTGCATTTGGCCCGTTAACAATATAAATATTGAATTTATATATTTTTACTTCTCATTTTGCATATTGATCTTAGTTCCGCTGATACTAGATAATGTCAACGCTAATGTCAAGTAACCCGTAGCGGTACACATGTAAGTGCGTGTATGTATCTGTACGTCATGATGCATGACCGAACAAGAGATCGACCAATCAAGCAAGTGCAAGGAATCAATATGGTTGGGAGTTCAATATAGACGGGACAAGCGAACCGAGTTAGTTAATACGTGCATACAGTTGAGTACGTCTCGATGGATCCAATTCCCCTTGTCTATGGTTGCTCGGTGGCAAGCGGTGGGAATGAATCGACGGGGGAAGAACAGACAATTATGTAAGCACGGCGATATACACCAAAGCAGGCAAAGCTCCTTACTAGAATTCTTTGGGTGTCTGTGTTGTCTAAAAAATAGTACATACATGTTTAAGTGTAACGTTCGTGAAAGAATAAACATGCTTCGATTTCTTTGTTTTGTTTCATGTCTAAAAGAACCATTGACCCGGTCTAAAATAGCTTTATTTCAAAAAGGAAGATGAACCCCACCACTGCATGCCGTGGCGGATCTCCCATTCTAGCAAGGTCTGGCCTATGCCATAGCTAACATTGGCAATTAATACTAATAGTCTAATACTTGACCAAATGAAACTGGCTTTAGGTTTCTGGATAATGCTAGGTATTACTTTAACCTTTCCTTTTTCTTCTCAAGCAAGTGTCTATATGCCTGGCTAGAGCGCCTCATTTTTGTTAGTTTTCCCCCATAGACTGGTACAATTAATGATTTCTTCATTTTATTTGTGTTGTGGGCTTTTAACCGAAAAGGACATGCCGTACATCATCTCCTCACCAATACTGTGAAGTAATCTAACTTGCATGATAAGCATCACGATATCAAGAGTATGGCTTAATAATGGATGTGGGATACACAAAAAAATGGAGGAAAAGTGCTCCAAAAAATTATGTACTACTTGCTAGAGAGAAAGAGCAAATATCAATTACTATATGAGGACTGTTAGGAAAGCTGGGGCGTTAAAGCTAGACCTAATGAAACTGGCTTTAGGTTTCTGGATAATGTTTATGTATCTACATAAAGATACATCCTATAACTATAATAAAAGTATACCTGATACTGAATCACTACATATTATTAAAGTTTGAGAGAAAGAGAGCCAGTAGTTTTGGATGTTAAGTTAACTCAATATGGCAGGTTAACATTTAGATGAAAACAATAATCTAACTTCTCATGAGAAAGCATGTGCTAGCATTTGGTCTGAACTTTAAGTGTATTTATTCATTTATTTATTTTATATAACAAGCGAAGTGCCACTTAATACGTGTTTTCGGAAATGGCATAATCAGCAGTCGCCCAAAACTAGAATTATTTGTACTAAATACATTTCCCATGAAACTGGAGTATTTTATTTAGCATAAATATTTATCACGTAAATTTAACCGCCTGCATGTATGCCGGCTAAAGTTCACATGAAGTAACATGCCACTTGCTACGTTTCAGGCAGGAAAAGGGAAAAGAAAGAAACAAATTAAGTTTTGCTTACAGCCCCAATCCTTTCAAGATTCGGATGATATCTCGGAGTCTGATGGGGCAAGCGTCGATAAAAGAATGATCCATGGATAACTCTCAAGCCAAGCCAAGGGATCAAAATATCAGCTTTTTAGGACTCCTTTTTGTTTAAGGACCACACGAGCCTGACATCATCATGGGTCCGTTCCGTTCCCACCGCTCGTTCCCGTTCCCGTTCCATCCATCCCTTGGCATAGTAAGGGATTCATGCAATCAGGCCGTTAATAGCTGATGGAAGCATATGGAGCTCTGATTAATTACCTCACAGTGAGAACCAGGCACCCATTTTGGTAAGTTGTAATCTTTTAATCACTGTCAAGTTAGTACTATTGGGTAAATTGTGTACTAAGTTTATCTGAGATGAATGGGACGTTACGATATGTGGTGATCGAGCCGTCTCGATTTGTTTTATATTTATTACAAGTCAGCTCCAACTAGACTGACAGTGGAGTACAGTTTTTCTGCTTAATAACACCCAGACAAGTTGCTTACGAAACAACGATGAGCTACCGCACTGGTATAAATAGTTTCCACGGTAGTTAAAACTCTCCAGACCTTAGTCAATTTGGTTGTAAAAGTTGATTAACCAAAATCATGCTGTTCCTCTCAGACCACTCGAGTGGACTTGCTCTACAGTGACAGTTGCTAAGAATACAACTGTCTAGACAATTTCTCCGACTCTGACACCGTCGGTACGCATATAGCTACGTAGGATCAATCCGACAGCTGGCCAATCCACGTCCACAATGCCCGTGCTGTTGATATCAAAGCTTTTAGTTATAAGTTTCATTGCCTGATTGGTTCTTAATAGTACTATGTTTCTCTTAGTTGGACGATGCCATCTAAATCTGCACATATGGCTCCCATAGTGGAATTGTCAAGTAGTACTTCGTGTGCGGAATATCCTGAGGCGTCATAGCATCACTTTACTATTGTCAATACAGTCGAAATTAAACTAATCTACAGTTTAATTATGACAGGTTAATCTCATCGAGATTAAACTATCTACGAGGGATTTCATATTGGATAGTGTGCTGATTACTACTGATCGTGTGAAGAAATCGATGCCCACCACTACTGGAAAAATTGCCGCTGCCGTGCAGGCAATCATTGCCGTGAGCCGCTGCACGGCAAAGAAATCTTTGCCGTGCGGGGCAAGCAGCACGCACGGCAAAGACATATCGCACGGCAACGATTTCTAGCAGCGCACGGCAACGAGCTGCCGCACGGCATAATCTGCAGTGGCGCACGGCAAAGAAAAATATCACGGCAAAGATCCTGCACACCGCACGACAAAGTAAAGATGCACGGCAAAGGGTCTGGACGTTGCCGTGGCGCACCATTTGCCGTGCGGCAAGACAAGATACACGGCAAAAGAGCCTTTGCCGTGCGACTCCTTCTTTGGCGTGTGCCATACTTCATTTTATTGGTTTTTCTTTCTATTTTATTTCATCTCATACTTATATTTATTTTTTTATTAGTTTCACTTTTTGATGAATATTTATTAGTGTTAATTAAGACAATGTGCAATACAAAATTACTCTCCATGTTCATCCCCCACATATATCAGGGTTTCGGAGCAATTAATACGCGCTTCGGAAAATCTGCTAAGTGTTATCGACCAAATGTGAGGAAGGTCACACCGGGGAGCTACTTTTGCACAATTACACCTTGCATCACACTTTGACACATAGCATAGGCCCACATGCAAGATTTGGTAGGGTTCCGCTGTTCCGGCGGTCGTTCTCCCCTCCCTCCCCCAAAAGCAGCTGAAACGCGTGCCCCGCGGGTCTACCCCCTAGATTTCTCCGCGCGAGGGTGCACCAATGTACATTTTCATTCTTTTAGGTTTGTTTAGGACATATACACATGGAGAACCAAGATTGGGACCCTTCCGAACATACACCCGCATCTCGAGCCATTATCACACGATCGAGGGTGTGCCTGATCTACTAGTTAGGGTTCGGCGTAGGGTTCGGGCTAGGGTCTAGGGTTTAGGGGATCTACTTTTGCACCAACCTTGAACCACACTTTGACACATATCATAGGTCCACATGCAAGATTTGGTGGGGTTCCGATGCTCCGGCGGTCGTTCTCCCCCTCCTCCCCCCAAAACAACGGAACGTGTGCCCCGGCGGGTCTACCCCCCTAGATTTCTCCGCGCGAGGGTGCACAAATGTAACTTTTCATTCTTTTAGGTTTGTTTAGGACATATAAACATGGAGAACCAAGATTGGGACCCTTGGGCACATATACCCGCAGCTAGAGCCATTATCACACGATCGAGGGTGTGCTCGATCTCTTGGTTAGGGTTAGGTGTAGGGTTAGGGCTAGGGTTTAGGGGGTAGGGCTAGGGTTTAGGTTGAAGGTAAGTATTTATGGTTAGGTATAGGTTTAGGGTTTAGGGTTAAGGTTAGGGTTTATGATGCATGGTTCTGCAGCTCCGACGTCGTGGTTTAGGGATTTAGAGGGGTTTAGGGCTCGAAGCCTCCCCAGTTTAGGGTTTAGGGGAGCTACTTTTGCACCATTAGACCTTGCACCACACTTTTACACATATCATAGGTCCACATGCAAGGTTTGGTGGGGTTCCGGTGCTCCGGCGGTCGTTCTCCCCCTCCTCCCCCCAAAACAGCGGAACGTGTGCCCCGGCGGGTCTACCCCCCTAGATTTCTCCGTGCGAGGGTGCACAAATGTAACTTTTCATTCTTTTAGGTTTGTTTAGGACATATGCACATGGAGAACCAAGATTGGGACCCTTTGGCACATATACCCGCAACTAGAGCCATTATCACACGATCGAGGGTGTGCCTGATCTACTGGTTAGGGTTAGGTGTAGGGTTAGGGCTAGGGTTTAGGGGGTAGGGCTAGGGTTTAGGTTAAAGGTAAGTATTTATGGTTAGGTATAGGTTTAGGGTTAGGGTTAGGGTTTATGATGCATGGTTCTGCAGCTCCCGCGTCGTGGTTTAGGGATTTAGAGGGGTTTAGGGCTCGAAGCCTCCCCAGTTTAGGGTTTAGGGTTTAGGGGAGCTACTTTTGCACCATTAGACCTTGCACCACACTTTGACACATATCATAGGTCCACATGCAAGGTTTGGTGGGGTTCCGGTGCTCCGCCGGTCGTTCTCCCCCTCCTTCCCCCAAAACATCGGAACGTGTGCCCCGGCGGGTCTACCCCCCTAGATTTCTCCGCGCGAGGGTGCACAAATGTAACTTTTCATTCTTTTAGGTTTGTTTAGGACATATACACATGGAGAACCAAGATTGGGACCCTTTGGCACATATACCCGCAGCTAGAGCCATTATCACACGATCGAGGGTGTGCCTGATCTACTGGTTAGGGTTAGGTGTAGGGTTAGGGTTAGGGCTAGGGTTCCGGGGAGCTAATTTTGCAACATTACACCTTGCACTACACTTTCACACATTTCATAGGTCCACATGCAAGATTTGGTGGGGTTCTGGTGCTCCGGCGGTCGTTCTTCCCCCCCCCCAAAACAGCGGAACGTGTGCCCCGGCGGGTCTACCCCCCTAGATTTCTCCGCGCGAGGGTGCAACAATGTAATTTTTCATTGAAAAGCATGATACATACATTATTTAATAATACACATGTTTAAAAATTAGGTTTAATATAATTTTGAAATAAACTTGAATGTTGATGATAATCAAAATGGTAAAAAAAAACTTTGCCGTGCATAGGCGCACAACAAAGAGTCCTGCCGCACGGCAAAGGGACTTTTGCGCACGGAAAAGGCATCACCGCACGACAAAGGTCCTTTTGCGCACGGCAAAGGCTCGACCGCACGGCAAAGGCCTTTTGCCGCACGGCAAAGAGGCGCGCACGGCAACGTTGCCGATAAGTCAACCCCAGCTCGTCACGCGTGCGTCCCGACCAGATCGAACGCACGCCCACCTCTCCTCCCTTCCACGCGAGCGTCGCCGCACCCACCTCGGTAGATCTCCTCCTCCCACGCGAGCGGCGCCGCCGCAGTCCGCTGCCCCGCCATCCTTAGTCCCCCCCACCCCCGCGCCACCGCCTTGCTCCCTCGCTCCTCCTCCCGTCGCGCTCCCTCGCGCGCGCCTGCCGCATCCGGCTCCCTCCTCCCACATCCACCGCTAGGGGGCTGCCGCGCGCCATTGCCGCCCGAGCTCGGGACTTGCTGCTGCTGCTCGCCCCCTCCACCGCCGCGCCTGTCCGTGTTGCTGCTCGCCGCTCCGCCGGCCGCCCGTGCTGCTGCTACTCTCCTCCTCCCCCGGCCGCCCGTGCTAGCTGCTGCTGCTCGCCCCTCTGCCGCCGCCCGTGCTGCTGCTCGCCCCCTTCGCCGGCGACCAGCCGTGGGAGCTGCGGCCGCCACCATTCGGGGAAGCTCCGGCCACCACCCGGTATATGTGTGGCTATTTTCTTTTTTCTTTGTAAATTTGCATGTTACTTATGTAGTATTTAGGGTAGTTATAAAATAATATGCATGCTAATTAGTAGTTAAAATAAATTTGCATGAAAAATAGGGTAGTTTAGTATAGAAATTATTTTAGAAATGGGATTTAGGGCACAATTTATTTGAAATAGTGTATTTATAATAGTGGGATTTAGAGCAAAAAATAGAATTTAGGGGACACATTATTTTAGATATAGGATTTGGATTGTTTTATAAAATAGACCTCTTTAGAAAAGACAAGGGCCCCTAATAGATTTTTCTCGCTATGCAGGTGATGCTTCGAGGTGGACACGGGGGGCAGCGTCGTGGGGGTGTTTGACGAGGGGGCGGTGTCCCGAAACTTCTTCGGCGATTCTCTCACGCGTCTAGGGTATAAATCTCCCTCCCACCTTTACATGTACCTAGGTTTTTTTTGTGTCTAGATCACCAAGTCTGTCGTGATACCTAGGCGTCTCTTCCCGACCGTAAGGGTTACGCGGATAAATATGCATTAGTGGTCTCGCATATTATGAACCGTAACTCTTACGGCATTTATCGGGACAGCCGACGGATGCGTAGTTGGGTACGTTCTCCGTGCTCTACCCCGATCCGAGACAGGATTTCGGTAGCGCCTCCCCCTTGTTCTCCGGATGCACACCCCTCTCGGCTTTTTGCCGAGACGTGTATCGGGAGAGCAGCGGGGAGGTGCTGCCGAAATTCTGTCTCGGATCGGGGTAGAGCTGGGAGAACGTACTCAATCTACGGATCCGGCGGCTGCTAGGAGCCCACCTAGTAGAGTTTCAGGTTGATGCACGCGTAAAAAAATATATATGATGCATTTATTTCCTATTTGATATATAAATGCTATGTTCGTCTGTTTTGTTGCTGATTAGAGGATGGATAATCGTGGCTGGATGTACGATGGCAGAATCAGTCAGTGGAACTATACTGATGAATGGGGAGAAAAGACCGAGCAGTTTGTGGATAGGGCGTTTGCCATCCCTAGCAGACCTATAAGTGTTTGGTGCCCTTGTAGTAAGTGCGCTAACGGAAAGGCACAGGACAAGGAAACTATGAGTATGCACCTGATCAAGTTTGGGTTCACACCGTCCTACAGGATTTGGACTTACCATGGAGAAAAGGCAAAGAAACGTGCTAGGAAGGAGGTGCGGCAGATTCAACCTAGGGGGAATATGACACTGGTTTTGATAGGTGCTTAGAAAACTTGGCTAATGGTAATGTGCCTGAAAGCCTTCATGTAGAGGTGGAGACACCTCAGGATGCGGAGACAAGTGAGGACCCGGAGGAAAACACAAACGAGTATTATGAGGCTTTGTTTGCTTCGCAGAAACCCCTACATGAAAATACAGAGGTTACCCAACTAGATGCCATCGCTCGCCTTATGGACTTGAAGTGCCATAGGAACTTGTGCAGAGATGGGTTCGATGAACTTCTGGTCATCGTTGGCAGCCTTCTGCCGAAAGGGCACCTCTTGCCGCAAAACATCTACTATTCGACCAAATTGCTCAGTGACCTTAAGATGTCATATCAGCAGATACACGTTTGTACAAAGGGATGCATGCTATTCAGAGAGGAGCACGCCGACACAAATTATTGCATCAAATGCAATTCCTCTAGGTACTTTGAGGTAGACCGCAATGGTGATGGTCAGAAGAGGCAGACCACGGTTGCCAAGAATATCCTCCGCTATCTTCCAGTTCTACCGAGGATCTAGCGGCTCTTCATGACCGAGGATACTACCCAACAGATGAGGTGGGCCGTGGAAGGAAACAGATACACCGACAAGATGATACATCCGTCGGATGGTACTGCATGGAAGAACTTTGTCAAGAAATTTCCACTGAAAGCGGGTGACCCGAGGAGCGTAGCGGTTGCGATATCAACCGATGGGTTCAATCCATATGGTATGTCGGCTGCAGTATACGAGTTGTTGGCCGGTGTTTGTTATTCCCATGAACCTCCCCCGGCGTCCGCCCGAGATCGAGAGAACATGTTTGTGTCGATGATAATCCCAGGGCCCAAATACCCGGGTAAGAACATGAATGTGTACCTGGAAACGATGGTGGATGACTTGGTTCGTGGTTGGGAAGGTCGCGGGATCCGAACATATGACGCATCAAAGGAGTACTTCGATATGTATGTGTGGTACCACACGTCCCTGCATGACCTGCCAGCACGTGCTTTGTTCTGCGGGTGGTGTACACATGGGAAGTGGCCTTGCCCACAGTGCAGGCAGGCCGTGACTTTCTTCTGGCTAAACAAGGGAGGAAAGTATTCATGCTTTGATGAAGCTCGACAGTTCCTTGAGCGGAGGCATGCATACAGGAGTGATGTAAAGAGTTTCAAGAAAGGCCGTGTTGTCCGTGGCCCGAAGCCAATTCCGAAGACCGGAACGGAAATCAAGGCCGAGTTAGATGCTCTTAAGCCTAGCCCTGATGGGAATGGTTTCTTGGGATATGGGGAGACACACCAATGGACTCACAAGCCGTGCTTATGGAAGCTCCCTTACTTTGAGTTTCTCGAGCTCCCGCATAACATTGATGTAATGCACACCGAGAAGAATATCAGTGAAGCCATTTGGAGCACGATTGTGGACACCGAGAAGACGAAGGATAACATAAAGGCTCGAATTGATCATGAAATGTGGTGCGATAGGCCGGAGTTGAACATGCAGCCACCTCATGGTGCCAAAAAAACTTGGACTAAGCCACACACTCCGTTCTGCCTCACAAAGGCCCAAAAAAGGGAGGTCTTCCAATGGATGAAGGACTCCTTGTTTTTCCCCGATGGGTTCGCAGCCAACTGGATGAGGGGTCTGAACATTGAAACGTTGCGAGTACAAGGACTGAAGAGTCATGACTACCACATATGGCTTGAGCGGATAATGCCGGTGATGATTTGAGGCTATGTCCCTGAGAAGACTTGGCGAGTGCTAGCGAGGTTTAGTTTTTTCTTCCACCAAATTTGTGCTAGGGAGTTAGACACTAAAGTGATTGAGAAGCTAGGTGAAGAGGCACCCGTGTTGCTTTGCGATCTAGAGAAGATCTTTCCTCCAGGGTTCTTTAATCCGATGCAACATATGATCCTGCACCTCGTGGAGGAATGCTTAAAGGGGGGGGGGCGAATTGGGGTCGTTGGCAGTTTGGTCCCGAGAGAGAAACACAAAAGCTTCGTCAAATGACTGGCAATAAATGCAAGATCGAAGCATCCATAGCCGAGGCAGTCCTGAACGTGGAGGTGGAAAACTTCACCACTAAGCACTATGATCCCAACATTCCCACAAAGCACAACCCGGTCCTCCGTTACAATGCCGCCAACAATGAAGAAGTACCCAAGCTTAGCATCTTCGTGGGGCTTGGTGGCAAGTCAAGTGGCTCGAAGCCGTACAGAACGGACCTGCAGGAGCGAACCTTGATCCACTCGTATGTCTTGAACACCATGGTCGAATTGAAGCCATACATCGAGTAAGTGCGAACCATTTAGTTATTCGCAAACATTCACTTGTATTTGCGTGGCTAACTCTTCCTCTTTTCATCGGTATAGGCAATTCAAGGCTATACATTGGAAGAATACCCACAGGGAGCCTACCCCGGAAGAATCCAAGCAAATTTTCGATAAGGGCGGCGGTTTCGGTTTCGATAGCTGGTTCCGTAATTTGGTACTTTTCTATCCAAATTAGCTAGCACTTCCGACATTTATCGGTCATTTCTCGTTCTAAACTTCTCGTGCTAAACTTGTAGGCAAGAACTCGACAAAGAGATGAAGTCGAGCTAAGAAAAATTGCTAGGGGCTTTGACCATTCCCTCGAAGCGTTCAACTCCTATGACGTGAACGGGTATCGCTTCCGGACCCATAAATACACAACAAGCCGGCCCAACGCGAAGACAATAAATAGCGGGGTGGTATGTCAAGGTGACGATGGGCTCCATTACTATGGAAGAGTCGAGGATATATACGAGCTGAATTACGGGTTTCAGAAAGGGCTAAATCCCGTCGTCTTCAAATGTCATTGGTTTGACCCACGTCGGGTGAGACGGGATCCTGAAATTGGGTTGGTCGAAGTTGAAAGGAACTCGTTTATAAGGGAGAGGATGTGTACATCTTGGCTACCCGGGCCTTTCAAGTATTCTATCTCCCGTACGCGTGCGGAAACCCGATAAAACGTCTACATGGATGGGATGTTGTGATGACGGTGCCTTCACGCAATAGGCCGCCCCGCCAAACAAGGACGATTACCGCCGCGTAGACCCCTCAGCAAAGAGTGTCGAGTTCTATCAGGAAGAAGGGCTCCCCGGGCATTTCACAATCGCCTTGCCGACTATCGATGACATGGTCGTAGACGATGAACAAGAAGATGCGGGCATGGATGGGGACAATGCGTGAAGATGAAGTCGAGGATGTTTGTGCCCCGGAAGACCTGAGTATGCTCGAGGCGTTCTGAGCAGGGATTGACCTCGATGCAGATGCACCACCTCCAGGTTTCATTGATGATTATTGGTTCGCCGAGCCTGATGACGATGACGAGACACGCGGTCCAATCACGGACGGCGACACGAGCTACCGATCTATGTAGTAGTAATTGTGAGGCTAGCTAGGTTATTTGTAATAACTCCGTGTAATAGAGATTGTCTAGCTAGGTTATTTGTAAGAACTCCGTGCTATGTTTGAGAGAACTCTATGCTAGCTATTTGTTGCTTCCACTAATTAATGTTCATCCTTTTGCATTATTGTTGCTTTCATTAATGTTCATCTACTTATATTTCTGTTGCTTTCACTAATATTTACCTCTTTACAATATTGCGTACTAATAAACCACTCTCTTCATTTGTGTTTGCAGGTGATTGAAGCATGCCGCCAAAAAAAAGGGGTGGCGGTCTTTGATGTCTACGGGTGCTTCTATTCTTGTAGACAGTGTTGGGCCTCCAAGAGCAGAGGTTTGTAGAACAGCAGCAAGTTTCCCTTAAGTGGATTACCCAAGGTTTATCGAACTCAGGGAGGAAGAGGTCAAAGATATCCCTCTCATGCAACCCCTGCAACCACAAAGCAAGAAGTCTCTTGTGTCCCCAACACACCTAATAGGTGTACTAGTTCGGCGAAGAGATAGTGAAATACAAGTGGTACGAATGAATATGAGCAGTAGTACGGCGCCAAAAAATAGCTTATCGGCATGCGAGTTGATGGTAGTAATATTGCAGAAGTAAACAAGCAGTAGTAACTCAGCAGTAGTAACGCAATGAAAACAGTAACAAGCAGCGATAGCGATATTTAGGAACAAGGCCTAGGGATTAGACTTTCACTAGTGGACACTCTCAACATTGATCACATAACAGAATAGATAAATGCATACTCTACACTCTCTTGTTGGATGATGAACACATTGCGTATGATTACATGAACCCTCAATGCCGGAGTTAACAAGCTCCACAATTCAATGTTCATATTTAAATAACCTTAGAGTGCATGAAAGATCGACACGACTAAACCAAGTACTAACATAGCATGCACACTCGTCACCTTCATGCTTATGTAGGAGGAATAATACACATCAATACTATCATAGCAATAGTTAACTTCGCAATCTACAAGAGATCATGATCATAGCATAAACCAAGTACTAACACGGATGCACACACCTGTCACCATTACATCGTGCGGGAGGAATAAAACTACTTTAATAACATTGCTAGAGTAGCACATAGATAAATTGTGATACAAAACACATTGCAATCATAAAGAGATATAAATAAGCACTTCACTATGCCATTCATAACGGTGAATAAGTATTACGTGAAATATAGCCTAAGAGACCCACACGGTGCACACACCTGTCACCTTTACACACGTGGGACAAGGAGTCTCCGGAGATCACATAAGTAAAACTCACTTGACTAGCACAATGACATCTAGATTACAAGCATCATCATATGAATCTCAATCATGTAAGGCAGCTCATGAGATTATAGTATTGAAGTACATAGGAGAGAGATGAACCACATAGCTACCGGTACAGCCCCGAGCCTCGATGGAGAACTACTCCCTCTTCATGGGAGCAGCAGCGTTGATGAAGATGGCGGTGGAGATGGCAGCGGTGTCGATGGAGAAGCCTTCCGGGGGCACTTCCCCGCTCCGGCAGGGTGCCGGAACAGAGACTCCTGTCCCCCAGATCTTGGCTTCGCGATGGCGGTGGCTCTGGAAGGTTTCGCGTACCGTGGCTTCTTTCCGTAAGGGTTTTCGATGCAGGGGCTTTATATAGGCGAAAGGGCAGCGTCAGAAGGTCGAAGGGGCGACGACACCATAGGCTGGCGCGGCCAGGGCCCTGATACGTCTCCAACGTATCGATAATTTCTTATGTTCCATGCTACTTTATTGATGATACCTACATGTTTTATGCACATTATATGTCATATTTATGCATTTTCTGGAACTAACCTATTAACAAGATGCCGAAGAGCCGATTCTTTGTTTCTGCTGTTTTTGGTTTCGGAAATCCTAGTAAGGAAATATTCTCGGAATTGGACGAAACTTTCGCCCAGGGTCCTATTTTTGCACGAAGCTTCCAGAAGACCGAAGAGTCAACGAAGTGGGGCCACGAGGCAGCCAGGGGACAGGGCGGCGCGGCCCAGGCCCTGGCCGCGCGGCCCTACCCCCTGGGCACCTCGTGTGGCCCCCTGACCTACCCTTCCGCCTACTTAAAGCCTCCGTCGCGAAAACCCCAGTACCGAGAGCCACGATACGGAAAACCTTCCAGAGACGCCGCCGCCGCGAATCCCATCTCGGGGGATTCAGGAGATCGCCTCCGGCACCCTGCCGGAGAGGGGATTCATCTTCCGGAGGACTCTTCATCGCCATGATCGCCTCCGGAGTGATGAGTGAGTAGTTCACCCCTGGACCATGGGTCCATAGCAGTAGCTAGATGGTCGTCTTCTCCTTGTTGTGCTTCATTGTTGGATCTTGTGAGCTGCCTAACATGATCAAGATCATCTATCCGTAATACTATATGTTGTGTTTGTCGGGATCCGATGGATAGAGAGTACTATGTTATGGTGATTATCAATCTATTGTTTATGTGTTGTTTATGATCTTGCATGCTCTCCGTTATTAGTAGAGGCTCTGGCCAAGTTTTTGCTCTTAACTCCAAGAGGGAGTATTTATGCTCGATAGTGGGTTCATGCCTTCATTGACACCTGGGATCGTGACGATAGGTTCTAAGGTTGTGATGTCTTGTTGCCACTAGGGATAAAACATTGATGCTATGTCTAAGGATGTAGTTGTTGATTACATTACGCACCATACTTAATGCAATTGTCTGTTGCTTAGCAACTTAATACCGAATGGGGTTCGGACGATAACTCTGAAGGTGGACTTTTTAGGCATAGATGCAGTTGGATGGCGGTCTATGTGCTTTGTCGTAATGCCCAATTAAATCTCACTATATTTATCATATCATGTATATGCATTGTTATGCCTTTTTCTATTTGTCAATTGCCCGACTGTAATTTGTTCACCCAACATGCTTTTATCTTATGGGAGAGACACCTCTAGTGAACTGTGGACCCCGGTCCTATTCTTTACATAGCATACAATCTATCGCAATTGTGTTTACTTGTTTTCTTTGCAAACATCTTCCACTCGATACGCTTAATCCTTTGTTACAGCAAGCCGGTGAGATTGACAACCTCACTCGTTTCGTTGGGACAAAGTACTTGGGTTGTGTTGTGCGGGTTCCGCGTTGGCGCCGGAATCCTCGGTGTTGCGCCGCATCACATTTCGCGACCATCAACCTTCAACGTGCTTCTTGGCTCCTCATCGGTTCGATTAAACCTTGGTTTCTTTACGAGGGAAAACTTGCTACTGTGCGCATCATACCTTCCTCTTGGGGTTCCCAACGAACGTGTGAGTTACACGCCATCAAGCTCTTTTTCAGGCGCCGTTGCAGGGAGATCAAGACACGCTGCAAGGGAGTCTCCACTTCTCAATCTCTTTACTTTGTTTTTGTCTTGCTTTATTTTATTTACTACTTTGTTTGCTGCACCTAATCAAAATACAAAAAAAAAATTAGTTGCTAGTTTTTACTGTCTTGCTCTCTATATCAAAAACAACAAAAAAATTAGTTACTGGTCTTTACTTTATTTGCCTAGTTTACTTTATTACTGTTATCATGAGTAATCCTGAAGTTGAAGTTCGTTCTTTTAAGCAACAAGGTGGAGAAAGTTTTAAAGATGCTTGGTATAGAATTAGTAATGCTCATCATAGGTGCATTAAGAAACACTCCACCACTATCCTTCTTAGGAACTTTTATGTTGGTTTATCTAGTTGGAATAGATATGTTCTTGATACTCTTTCGGGAGGTAATTTCCTAGGTACTCCCGCTTTAGAAGCTAGTTGCATCATTGAGAGTCTAGTTGGAATACCACCTGTTAATGAAGTTAAAATTGAAATCTCTCTTGAGGATGTTATGAAAAAATTGGAAACCATAGAGAAAATTTTTCCAAGTATTGAAACTAAATTGGAAATGTTATTGGATAAAATTGATGAACTTGATAAATCCCTAGGAGGAATTGATGAAAGAATTAGTGTCCTAGGAACTTGTGTAGTCCATGATAATCAAACCAATAGGATTGATGAACTTGAAAAAGCTATGGGAACCTTGGGTTCAACCTTTTCTTCTCTCAAGTATAATGAGAAAGCTTATGTGGGTAAAGAGCAAAAATTCATGTACGCCTCTAAAGTGCCTAAACAAAAGAATTATTATAGGCCTAAAATTCCTAAAACCCCTAGCACAACCATAGAGAATTTAGATAATGGAGCACCTAAAGCACCCTCTGCAACAAGTTGTGTTTGCATGAAAAATAATAATGTTGATGCTTCTACTCTCGATAATACTTGATTTGCACTTTCTGCGCCTAGCTGAAAGGCGTTAAAGAAAAGCGCTTATGGGAGACAACCCATGTTTTT
>NW_025901356.1:0-14305 GCF_022539505.1 Lolium rigidum
GACAACTAATCAAGGTTGAAAAAGTTGGGGTGTTACATGTGACCCTGGTGCATGAGATCATTGACAACAACCTGTAACAGTTCAGAGCCTAGCACATATAGCAGAGGTGACAATGGGTCCCCTTGCCTAACTCCCCTCTTACAGACAAATTGTTTCCCGGGAACGCCATTAAGCAGAATGGATGAGGTGCCTGAAGACATTATATTCTTGATCCATTTCAACCACAGTGCACCAAAACCCATACTTTCCATAACCTGAAGAATGGCATCATGCTCAATGGTATCAAACGCTTTAGCAAAGTCTAACTTCAAGATCACAATTGACTTTTTAGATGCATGGCACAGATATAAATACTCGAAAGCCCACGCAAGACAATCCTGAATTGATCTAGCTTTTAAGAAACCATACTGGTTCTTGTGAATACATCTAATAATGTGTTGCTGTAGCCTATTTCCTGCCAATTTTGTGAGAAACTTCAAACAAACATTTGTGAGCGAAATAGGTCTAAAATCATTGACAGATTCTGGTGTGTGCACTTTAGGAACCAATGTAATGTATGAACCATTTATATTCTGCAAATTAAGGTTTCCTTCCTGAAAATCAGCCGCAAGCTTATAAAATTCCTCTTTTACTATTGGCCAGCACTTCTTTAGAAATAGCCCATTAAAGCCATCAGGCCCAGGCGCCTTATCAGGAGGCATTTCCTTTATGACTAGATCCATTTCTTCCTTTGAAAAAGGTACAGTGAGCTCCTCCAAACCAGTCACCTTAGCAAACAATCTATTCAAATCAAACTGCATAGAAATACCCTCTGTTTGTCCCATCCTATTTCTGTAACTGGACCAAAGCATGCCAGCTATCTCTTGGTGATCAGTCACAACTCGGCCATCCTCACTTTTCAACATAGCAATATTGTTCCTCCTGTATCTGGCTGTCGCCATAGCATGAATTTTTTTTGTATTGTCCTCAGCCATCTTAATCCATCTTATAGTACATCGCTTCCTCCAGTAATTGCACTCAATCTTCAACAATTCTTCAAGATGGAGTTTAACAATCTTCCTGAAATTGAACTCCGTAGTATAGAGTGGTCTATTTTCCTCCAAAGTATCCAGTAACAAAATACATTTGTTGCAATTCTGTATGAGAAGTTTGAGCTTAGACAAATTCATGTGCCACTTTTTAAGAGCATATCGAAGAGACTTAAATTTGTCTGCAAGGATAGCGGCACTGGAAATTTTATTTGAGTCTTTGATCCAAGCATCCTTAACACATTCCTGAAAACCAGCTTGCTCCACCCAAAAATTCTCAAAACGAAAGATATTTGCTTTGGGGATTATTGTGTCAATGTTGACCACGCATGGGACATGATCTGATTCAGATTTGGCAAGAGGAAGTACCATTGTATTTGGGAAGACAGAGATCCAATTTGCACTTGTGAAGAACCAATCAAGTTGCTCAAGTAAAGGTTGTTCTTGCATATTTGACCATGTATATGCTCTTCCTTTTAAAGGTAATTCCAACAATCCCAGGTGTCCAATTATATCATTAAAAAGAAACATATCGTTTACATCCCCCCTGGCTTGTTTCTATTGTCATCAGACCTTATAAAATTGAAATCCCCCAAAAGGAGCCAATTACTTGCCACTGGTATTTGTAAATTATAAAGCCATGTAACAAAGTTATCCCTTTGCACTCCTTGGCATGGGCCATAAACCGTGACCA
Organism: Lolium rigidum; assembly: GCF_022539505.1. NCBI lineage: Eukaryota > Viridiplantae > Streptophyta > Magnoliopsida > Poales > Poaceae > Lolium > Lolium rigidum. The sequence continues at coordinate 1,723 of NW_025901356.1, forward strand.
AAGTCCAACTCTCTCCATTATAGGAAGAGGTAAATTCAATGATAATGCCAAAACTTTCAATTTGAATAAGCCTTCCATTGAAAACTGCTGAGTTCCAAAGGACTAAGATGCCACCAGAGGCACCAACAGATGGTGCATATGCAAAACAGTCAAAACGTTTCGGGGCAAATTTTTTGATAAACCTGTGATCTATATATTCACATTTAGTTTCCTGAAGACATATTATAGATGCTTGGCTTTCCTCAATTTTTGATCGAACAGCACGCTGCCTGGCATCAGCATTTAAACCTCTTACGTTCCAACAAAGAACACGCCAAATTCTAGTACGTTGTGGACTCATGATAACAGATGTAATAGATTGCAGCTAGCTGTTCCCACTGACAACTATAACCCATATTACAGACCATACTCTCAGCAAATAATAGTTCTACTATCATAAACATGACCACTGTAAAGGCATCAGATATAAACACTGACACATAAATGAAATAGCAGAATGGCAAGCCGGAAACAAACCAACTCCCATAAACCCTGTGTACCATACTTGTCAAAATAAAAGACCCAAAAGTAGCATCTCGCTGTACCAAGAGCACGAGACCCCCAAATGTACCGCAACTTCATTTATCATTGGATGAACTGCCGGAAGAGTCGGTTACGAGGATCAGCTGTAAGCTTCTCCTTTGTGAGTTTGCTTGTATCAATTCCCAAACTTTGACCAATCTTTTGTAGTGTCTCTACAGGAATTTCAGTGGGTTAAAGTATGTTGTTCTTCTCCCCTTGGTGGCGACGTCTGACCCTTAGGCTGAGTATTCCTCTTAGTGGCCTTTGGCTTGGCCTTCTTCCGGGGCCGGGGGTTATCACAAACTGGGGTAGGTCTATGTCCATCCAGCTTGGAGGAACTCCGTGTACACCTGCGCAGACCAATATCTGATACTGGAGTAGCCACTTTCTTCCTCCCTCTTGTTTTCCTAACAGGTGTAACTGGTGAAGCAGAAAATTCAGGAGAAGCTATAACATGTGTCCCAGTATTGCACTCTTCAATCGGATCAGAGAAACAAAGAGCACGAGCTACAGGCCGACGAGTTTCAAGTGAATCAAAACCTATTTCCCTGATCTTTGATCTATCAATGTTAACATGAACACGACATGGACCAGAATCTGCCCATCTCCCAGGTTGAAAAGAACACACCAAGTCTGACAAAACAGCCCAACTGCGCTTCTTATTCGTATCAAACTGTATAGCATAGTCAAAAAGAGTCCTCGGAATAGACTGAGCCATCAAAGCAGGGACTGCCATATCCATAAATTTGTTCCATACCATAGCCGTTGGGAGCTTTGGGCCAACCAATCCTTCATTTGGATTAACAACCTTCAGCATGGAGGGCATGTGTAGATGTTTTGCAATAATATCCATAGTATTCCAGATAGGTATAGTGTGATAATCCCTGATTAGCACCTGGTTTAAAACAATATTCTGCTGATACTGCAGATCATTGACTGAATCATCCGAGTCAGATTCATTGAGAACAATGGACCCTTGCTCCTGGTGTACTTCAGGTTGTACCTCAGGCAGTTGTTCCTCGAGCTGCTGTTCAGGCTGTAACTGTTCCTCTGGCTGGAAAAACTGTTGCTCCTGCATTGGGATCTCATTCCACCCCAATTCTGGGAACTGAGGCACAACAAAGTCATGATCATTGGGAACCATATGGCCTGGCATTGGGTGAGGGTTACCATCAAGGGGCATTTGATCTTCATCCGCAGGAACAATGTCAGTTTTGGACATATATCCTCAATCTCATATGAGAATACTAATTGTTGCCACATGCTTATGCATTAAAGAGGAGTCCATTATCTGTTGTCCATGTTGTCCCAGTATGGATGTCTAAGTTGAGAATAATCAAAACGAGAAATCCAAAATGCGAGCTTTCTCCTTAGACCTCTGTACAGGCGGCATGGAGGTACCCCATTGTGACACTTGGTTAAAACATGTGTATTGCGATGATCCGGTAGTCCAAGCTAATTAGGACAAGGTGCGGGCACTATTAGTATACTATGCATGAGGCTTGCAACTTGTAAGATATAATTTACATAACTCATATGCTTTATTACTACCGTTGACAAAATTGTTTCATGTTTTCAAAATAAAAGCTCTAGCACAAATATAGCAATCGATGCTTTCCTCTTTGAAGGACCATTCTTTTACTTTTATGTTGAGTCAGTTCACCTATTTCTCTCCATCCCAAGAAGCAAACACTTGTGTGAACTGTGCATTGATTCCTACATACTTGCATATTGCACTTATTATATTACTTTATGTTGACAATTATCCATGAGATATACATGTTACAAGTTGAAAGCAACCGCTGAAACTTAAGCTTCCATTGTGTTGCTTCAATGTCTTTACTTTAAATTATTGCTTTATGAGTTAACTCTTATGCAAGACTTATTGATGCCTGTCTTGAAAGTGCTATTCATGAAAAGTCATCGCTTTATGATTCAGTTGTTTACTCATGTCATTACCATTGTTTTGATCGCTGCATGCATTACATATGTTTACAATATGATCAAGTTTATGATGGCATGTCACTCCAGAAATCATCTTTGTTATCGTTTACTCGCTCGGGACGAGCGGAAACTAAGCTTGGGGATGCCGATACGTCTCCGACATATCGATAATTTCTTATGTTCCATGCCACATTATTGATGATATCTACATGTTTTATGCACACTTTATGTCATATTCGTGCATTTTCCGGAACTAACCTATTAACAAGATGCCGAAGTGCCGGCTCTCGTTTTCTGCTGTTTTTGGTTTCAGAAATCCTAGTAAAGAAATATTCTCGGAATCGGACGAAATCAACGCCCAGGTTCCTATTTTGCCCGGAAGCATCCAGAACACCCGAGAGTCGCCAGAGGGAGGCCACACAGGCCCCAGATGATAGGCCGGCGCGGCCCAGGCCCTGGCCGCGCCGCCTTATGGTGTCGTCGCCCCGTTGGCCTTCTGACGCCGCCTCTTCGCCTATAAAAAGGTCCCAGACCTAAAACTTCGATACGGAAAAGCCACGGTACGAGAAACCTTCCAGAGCCGCCGCCATCGCGAAGCCAAGATCTGGGGGACAGGAGTCTCTGTTCCGGCACGCCGCCGGACGGGGAAGTGCCCCGGAAGGCTTCTCCATCGACACCACCGCCATCTTCATCAACGCTGCTGTCTCCCATGAGGAGGAGTAGTTCTCCATCGAGGCTCGTGGCTGTACCGGAAGCTATGTGGTTAATCTCTCTCCTATGTACTTCAATACAATAATCTCATGAGCTGCTTTACATGATTGAGATCCATATGATGAGCTTTGTATCGCTACTAGTTGTGTGCTACTCATGTGATGTTATTAAAGTAGTCTATTCCTCCCGCATGGTGTAAAGGTGACTAGTGTGTGCACCGTGTGGTTCTTGTCGTAGGCTATGATCATGATCTCTTGTAGATTGTGGAGTTAATTATCATTATGATAGTATTGATGTGATCTATTCCTCCTTCATAGTGTAATGTGGACAGTGTGTGCGCTATGTTAGTTCTTGGTTTATTTTGCAATGATCTATTATGCTCTAAGGGTATTTAAATATGAACATCGAATGTTGTGGAGCTTGTTAACTCCGGCATTGAGGTGCTCTTGTATCCCTACACAACGACTGGTGTTTGTCATCCAACAAAAGAGTGTATGTAGCACATATGAGAAAGAGTTATTTATTATGCGATCAATGTTGAGAGTGTCCACTAGTGAAAGTATGATCCCTAGGCCTTGTTCCTAAATATCGCTATCGCTGCTTGTTTATTGTTTTACTCGCGTTACTACTCGCTGCGTTACTACTGCTTGTTTACTGTCCCGGGCAAAGCACTTTTCGTCGGTGCCGTTGCCACTGCTCATACTTATTTATACCACCCGTATTTCACTATCTCTTCGCCGAACTAGTGCACCTATTAGGTGTGTTGGGGACACAAGAGACTTCTTGCTTTGTGGTTGCAGGGTTGCATGAGAGGGATATCTTTGACCTCTTCCTCCCTGAGTTCGATAAACCTTGGGTGATCCACTTAAGGGAAACTTGCTGCTGTTCTACAAACCTCTGCTTTTGGAGGCCCAACACTGTCTACAAGAATAGAAGCACCCGTAGACATCACACCCGCGGCCCCCGGAATACCGTGCAACACTTGGCGCGGCTCAAGCACGCTGTGGGGGAGTTCGACAACGCCTGGGACGATGTGGACAAGAACGTGTTGGTAAGTTTCTTATCCGAACTTGAACCTTTTTCTTTTTTTATACCGAGCTGTTTCTCAACTACAGAACTTATAGCTATGTCCTCATAGTCCCCAAGTTTCGGGTTAAGCACGCAGTACTTAGCGCGAAACTGCTTAGAAAAAACCCGGCATACATAGTCCCCGAGTTTCGGGTTAAGCACGCAATACTTACCGCAAAACTATTCAAAAAACCGGCATCTCTCACGGTTTCTTTTTACTTTGCGGGGCGTGTTGGACTCACGCAAGCAACTCTTTGAGGAGCTGCTATGGGAGCATCGCGACCTTACCGAGGCCTTCGCTGCCCTCAAGCTCAGCCACAGCCAGTGCCAAGGTTTGTTTGAGCCGACCGGTTCCTTTCATACCGTTTTTTGCTTCTGTAGAATTTTATCAAATGGCTTCTTTTCTGCAGCTGTGCTTCCGGAAGCTTCTCTCGATGACCTTGTCAGCCAAGTTGTTGCACTCAAAGGCAAGCGACATCCTTCGGCTTCTCTCTAGCATCTTTTTTTTATCTTATCTTGATAACTTGATCCATTCCGGACTTCAGCCGAGAAAGAAGAGCTATCCCTCCAGCACCAGCGTGACTTGCAGGCCTAGCGCACTGAAACCGCCAAACTTAAGGAACAACTGGTGCAGGCCGGACTGCAGCATGCTGGAGCGCTGAAGGAGGCCATCGCTTCCGGTGAAGCCAAGGTTGAGGAGGCCAAGAAGCAACTTTCTGAAGCCCAGGACCAGCTGCGCCAAGAGCTTGAGGAGGAGAGGAAGCGGAAGCTAGAGAAGGAGCGGAACGACGAACTTTTGCTTGTCCAGGCCTCGGTTGGCCAATTGATCAAGGACTTGGATGACAAAGCCCAGAGTATGTATCTTGCCTTTGCTTAAAAGCTTTCTTCTCTTACCGGTTTGTTCTTACATCGGCCTCTTTCGAGCTTTCCGCAGAGATCTTCCCGGACTCTCAGGTACGTGCCGAAGTGGCCGTTGCCAAGGTTCGAGTTGAGAATCCGGCTTCTGATGCCAGCCCTCCCTGGACCACAGAAGATTATCTGACCGCTCTCTCGTTGCGCATCACGCACATGAAGATCATCGACCGGCATCTTGCTCAGCTACCGGACGCCGCTATCCAAGTTTTCAAGTGCCTCTAGCCTGAAGATCCTGTTCCAGATAACTTCAGTTCCCTCGCCGACCAACTTCTGGACGTCGGCAAGCGGCTGAGCGAGTGGCGGCATTCTGCTGCACGGGCTAGGGCTGACACAGCACTGCGGTTTGTCTGTTCATGGTACGAGTCGCTGGATCTGAGCACCCTCAACACCATGTGCGGTGATGCTCCCACTAATATTGATCCAGCGAAGGCTGCCGCGCGCCGCGACCGGGCTTACCGCATTGCGTGTTATGCCTCTACTAGCACCTTCATTCCTCCGCCCGCTGATGTTGAAGATGAACTTACTGATGACGAAAAAGAAGCCGAAGATGGCGAAGAAGAAGAAGAAGCTGAGGGAAATGCCCCTGAAGAAACCGCTGCTGGCAACAACGAACCAGTCGCAACTGAGCAAGCCCCAGAGAGCTCATCTCCGCTTTATGAGTGAAAAACGTGGGTCCTGTCTCATCATAAACAATCCGTGAAATCCCCCGGTATGCTGGGTGGTAAGATGTAAGATACTTAAGTCCTTTTGGTGCTTGTGAACTGCAGTAGTTTAATAGGTTTGCATGCTTAAACCTCTAAGTTTATTATGCTGAAACTTGCTAAGTTCGGTTTGCCCAACACCTTTCGGTTTAAGCTCTTCTTAGTTTCTGTGGTAAAGACTCCGGATTCATTCCTGATACGTCTCCGACGTATCGATAATTTCTTATGTTCTATGCCATAATATTGATGATACCTACATGTTTTATGCACACTTTATGTCATATTCGTGCATTTTCTGGAACTAACCTATTAACAAGATGCCGAAGTGCCACTTGTTGTTTTCTGCTGTTTTTGGTTTCAGAAATCCTAGTAACGAAATATTCTCGGAATCGGACGAAATCAAGACCCAGGTTCCTATTTTCACCGGAAGCATCCGGAACACCCGGGAAGGACCAGAGGGGGGCACTGGGCCCCCAGACCATAGGCCGGCGCGGCCCAGGCCCTGGCCGCGCCGCCTTATGGTGTGGCCACCCCTTCGACCCTCCTGCGCCGCCTCTTCGCCTATATAAAGCCTCCGTCGAGAAAACCCTGATACGAAAAACCACGATACGGAAAACCTTCCAGAGCCGCCGCCATCGCGAAGCCAAGATCTGGGGGACAGGAGTCTCTGTTCCGGCACCCTGCCGGAGCGGGGAAGTGCCCCCGGAAGGCTTCTCCATCGACACCGCTGCCATCTCCACCGCCATCTTCATCACCGCTGCTGCTCCCATGAGGAGGGAGTAGTTCTCCATCGAGGCTCGGGGCTGTACCGGTAGCTATGTGGTTCATCTCTCTCCTATGTGCTTCAATACAATAATCTCATGAGCTGCCTTACATGATTGAGATTCATATGATGATGCTTGTAATCTAGATGTCATTATGCTAGTCAAGTGAGTTTTACTTATGTGATCTCCGGAGACTCCTTGTCCCACGTGTGTAAAGGTGACAGTGTGTGCACCGTGTGGGTCTCTTAGGCTATATTTCACAGAATACTTATTCACTGTTGAATGGCATAGTGAGGTGCTTATTTATATCTCTTTATGATTGCAATGTGTTTGTATCACAATTTATCTTTGTGCTACTCTAGTGATGTGTTATTAAAGTAGTTTTTCCTCCTGCACGTGTGCAAAGGTGACAGTGTGTGCACCGTGTTAGTACTTGGTTTATGCTATGATCATGATCTCTTGTAGATTGCGAAGTTAACTATTGCTATGATAATATTGATGTGATCTATTCCTCCTACATATGCATGAAGGTGACAGTGTGCATGCTATGCTAGTACTTGGTTTATTCTTTTGATCTATCTTACACTAAAGGTTACTAAAATATGAGCATTATTGTGGAGCTTGTTAACTCCGGCATTGAGGGTTCGTGTAATCCTACGCAATGTGTTCATCATCCAACAAGAGTGTAGAGTATGCATTTATCCGTTGCGTTATGTGATCAATGTTGAGAGTGTCCACTAGTGAAAGTGTAATCCCTAGGCCTTGTTCCTAAATATCGCTATCGCTGCTTGTTTACTCGTTTTACTGCGTTACTACCGATGCGTTACTACTGCTTGTTTACTATCCCGGGCAAAGCACTTTTCCGGTGCCGTTGCTACTACTTATTCATACCACCTGTATTTCACTATCTCTTCGCCGAACTAGTGCACCTATTAGGTGTGTTGGGGACACAAGAGACTTCTTGCTTTGTGGTTGCGGGGTTGCATGAGAGGGATATCTTTGACCTCTTCCTCCCCGAGATCGATAAACCTTGGGTAATCCACTTAAGGGAAACTTGCTGCTGTTCTACAAACCTCTCGCTCTTGGAGGCCCAACACTGTCTACAAGAATAGAAGCTCCCGTAGACATCAAGCACTTTTTCGGCGCCGTTGCCGGGGAGGAAAGGTAAACGGCACACACACACCGGACCCCGGCAACTAAGCACTTTTCTGGCGCCGTTGCCGGGGAGGAAAGGTAAAAAGGCACTCATACTCCGGTTCCAGGTAACAGTACTTTTCTGGCGCCATTGTGTTTGTGCTCGAAGCTATTTCCTTTAGATCCTGCAATTGCATCTTTTTGTCTCTTGTTTACACTAGTTTGGCATAATGGACAACAATGAGCTTCTTATTCTATTTCCTGATTTAAGACATGGATTGTTTGATGCGAAAATTAAGAAACCTATGAAATCTTATTTGCATGCTGGTAGTAATATTAGTATGACCGCTTTGAACACAATTGTTGATAATGATATAGAAAGTTCTAAGCTTGGGGAAGCTGGTTTTCATGATCTTTTTAGTCCCCCAAGCATTGAGGAGAAAATTTTCTTTGATGATACTTTGCCTCCTATTTCTGATGATTATAATGATAGTGGTCTTTTGGTACAACCTACTATGGAGAGTAAATTTTTTTGTGATTATACTATGCCTCCTACACTTGATGAGAATAATAATGATAGCTACTTTGTTGAATTTGCTCCCACTATTACTAATAAAATTGATTATGCTTATGTGGAGAGTAATAATTTTATGCATGAGACTCATGATAAGAATGCTTTATGTGATAGTTATATTGTTGAGTTTGCTCATGTTGCTACTGAAAGTTATTATGAGAGAGGAAAATATGATTGTAGAAATTTTCATGTTACTAAAATGCCTCTCTATGTGCTGAAATTTTTGAAGCTACACTTGTTTTATCTTCCTATGCTTGTTACTTTGCTCTTCATGAACTTGTTTATTTACAAGATTCCTATGCATAGGAAGCATGTTAGACTTAAATGTGTTTTGAATTTGCCTCTTAATGCTCTCTTTTGCTTCAACTACTATTTCTTGCGAGTGCATCATTAAAACTGCTGAGCCCATCTTAATGGCTAAAAAGAAAGAACTTCTTGGGAGATAACCCATGTGTTATTTTGCTACAGTACTTTGTTTTATATTTGTGTCTTGGAAGTTGTTTACTACTGTAGCAACCTCTCCTTATCTTAGTTTTATGTTTTGTTGTGCCAAGTAAAGTCTTTGATAGTAAAGTAAGTACTAGATTTGGATTACTGCGCAGTTCCAGATTTCTTTGCTGTCACGAATCTGGGTCTAATTCTCTGTAGGTAACTCAGAAAATTATGCCAATTTACGTGAGTGATCCTCAGATATGTACGCAACTTTCATTCAATTTGGGCATTTTCATTTGAGCAAGTCTGGTGCGCTTTTAAAATTCGTCTTTACGGACTGTTCTGTTTTGACAGATTCTGCCTTTTATTTCGCATTGCTTCTTTCGCTGTGTTGGGTGGATTTCTTTGTTCCATTACCTTCCAGTAGCTTTGAGCAATGTCCAGAAGTGTTAAGAATGATTGTGTCACCTCTGAACATGTGAGTTTTCGATTATGCACTAACCCTCTAATGAGTTTGTTTCGAGTTTGGTGTGGAGGAAGTTTTCAAGGGTCAAGAGAGGAGGATGATATACTATGATCAAGGAGAGTGAAAGCTCTAAGCTTGGGGATGCCCCGGTGGTTCACCCCTGCATATTCTAAGAAGACTCAAGCGTCTAAGCTTGGGGATGCCCAAGGCATCCCCTTCTTCATCGACAAATTATCAGGTTCCTTCTCTTGAAACTATATTTTTATTCGGCCACATCTTATGTACTTTACTTGGAGCGTCTGTGTGCTTTTGTTTTTGTTTTTGTTTTTGTTTTTGTTTGAATAAATGCTTGTGTGGGAGAGAGACACGCTCCGCTGGTTCATATGAACACATGTGTTCTTCGCTTTATCTTTTAGTGTTCATGGCGAAGGTTAAAACTGCTTCGTTCATTTTTATATGGTTGGAAACGGAAAATGCTACATGTAGTAATTGGTAGAATGTCTTGAATAATTTGATACTTGGCAATTGTTGTGCTCATGTTTAAGCTCTTGCATCATATACTTTGCACCTATTAATGAAGAAATACATAGAGCTTGCTAAAATTTGGTTTGCATAATTGGTCTCTCTAAAGTCTAGATAATTTCTAGTATTGAGTTTGAACAACAAGGAAGACGGTGTAGAGTCTTATAATGTTTACAATATGTCTTTTATGTGAGTTTTGCTGCACCGTTCATCCTTGTGTTTGTTTCAAATAACCTTTCTAGCCTAAACCTTGTATCGAGAGGGAATACTTCTCATGCATCCAAAATCCTTGAGCCAACCACTATGCCATTTGTGTCCACCATACCTACCTACTACATGGTATTTCTCCGCCATTCCAAAGTAAATTGCTTGAGTGCTACCTTTAAACAATTCAAAATTTATCACCTCTTATTTGTGTTAATGTTTTATAGCTCATGAGGAAGTATGTGGTGTTTATCTTTCAATCTTGTCATTTACTCTTGACAGACTTTCATAATGGACTAGTGGCACATCCGCTTATCCAATAATTTTGCAAAAAGAGCTGGCAATGGGGTTCCCAGCCCCGATTAATTAACTTGCATTAATAATTCTCTTCACATGTTTTGCTCTGATTCATCAGTAAGCAACTTAATTTTGCAAATAGACACTCCTTCATGGTATGTGATTGTTGGAAGGCACCCGAGGATTCGGTTAGCCATGGCTTGTGTAAGCAAAAGGTTGGGAGGAGTGTCATCCATAAATAAAGAAAAACTAAACTAAAGTACATGTGTAAACAAAAGAGAAGAGGGATGATCTACCTTGTCTGGTAGAGATAACGTCCTTCATGGGAGCCGCTCTTGAAAGTCTGGTTGATGAGGTAGTTAGAGTGCCCACTACCATTCGTTGACAACAACAAACACCTCTCAAAATTTTACTTTTATGCTCTCTTTATTTTTTCAAAACCAAAGCTCTAGCACAAATATAGCAATCGATGCTTTCCTCTTTGAAGGACCTTTCTTTTACTTTTATGTTGAGTCAGTTCACCTATTTCTCTCCACCTCAAGAAGCAAACACTTGTGTGAACTGTGCATTGATTCCTACATACTTGCATATTGTACTTGTTATATTACTCTATGTTGACAATTATCCATGAGATATACATGTTACAAGTTGAAAGCAACCGCTGAAACTTAATCTTCCTTTGTGTTGCTTCAATACCTTTACTTTGATTTATTGCTTTATGAGTTAACTCTTATGCAAGACTTATTAATGCTTGTCTTGAAGTACTATTTATGAAAAGTCTTTGCTTTATGATTCACTTGTTTACTCATGTCATCACCATTGTTTTGATTGCTGCATCCACTACATATGTTTACAAATAGTATGATCAAGGTTATGATGGCATATCACTTCAGAAATTATCTTTGTTATCGTTTTACCTGCTCGGGACGAGCAGAACTAAGCTTGGGGATGCTTGATACGTCTCCGACGTATCGATAATTTCTTATGTTCTATGCCATAATATTGATGATACCTACATGTTTTATGCACACTTTATGTCATATTCGTGCATTTTCTGGAACTAACCTATTAACAAGATGCCGAAGTGCCGATTCTATTGTTCTCGCTGTTTTTGGTTTCAGAAATCCTAGTAACGAAATATTCTCGGAATCGGACGAAATCAAGACCCAGGTTCCTATTCACCGGAAGCATCCAGAACACCCGGGAAGGACCAGAGGGGGGGCACTGGGCCCCCAGACCATAGGCCGGCGCGGCCCAGGCCCTGGCCGCGCCGCCTTATGGTGTGGCCACCCCTTCGACCCTCCTGCGCCGCCTTGATGACCCACAAGTATAGGGGATCGCAACAGTCTTCGAGGGAAGTAACCACGATACGCCCTTCGTCCCCGCCGCCTCCTCCCCTGCCTCCAGTCCTCCGGGGACATGGGGCTACATCTGGGGGACAGAGTCTCCGTCGCACGCCGCCCTGGAGCGGGAAGCGCCCCCGAAAGGCTCCTCCATCGACACCACCGCCATCTTCATCACCGCCTGCTTGCCTCCCATGAGGAGGGAGTAGTTCTCCATCGAGGCTCGAGCCGTACTCGGTAGCTATGTGGTTAATCTCTCCTATGTGCTTCAATACAATAATCTCATGAGCCGCCTTACATGATTGAGATTCATATGATGATGCTTGTAATCTAGATGTCATTATGCTAGTCAAGTGGGTTTTACTTATGTGATCTCCTGGGAGACTCCTTGTCCCACGTGTGTAAAGGTGACGGTGTGTGCACCGTGTGGGTCTCTTAGGCTATATTTCACGTATCACTTATTCACTGTTATGAATGGCGTAGTGAAGTGCTTATTTATATCTCTTTATGATTGCAATGTGTTTTGTATCACAATTTATCTATGTGCTACTCTAGTGATGTTATTAAAGTAGTTTTATTCCTCCCGCACGGTGTAATGGTGACGAGGTGTGCATCCGTGTTAGTACTTGGCGTAGGCTATGATTATGATCTCTTGTAGATTATGAAGTTAACTATTGCTATGATGGTATTGATGTGATCTATTCCTCCTACATAGTGTGAAGGTGACAAGCGTGCATGCTATGTTAGTACTTGGTTTAGTTGTGTTGATCTGTTGTGCACTCTAAGGTTATTTAAATATGAACATTGAATTGTGGAGCTTGTTAACTCCGGCATTGAGGGTTCGTGTAATCCTACGCAATGTGTTCATCATCCAACAAGAGAGTGTAGGAGTATGCATTTATCTATTCTCGTTATGTGATCAATGTTGAGAGTGTCCACTAGTGAAA
>NW_025901357.1:0-10490 GCF_022539505.1 Lolium rigidum
GTATGTAAGAATCACTGCACAATTAACACAAGTGTTTGCTTCTAAGATGGAAGGAAGTAGGTAAACTGACTCAACATAAAGTAAAAGAATGGCCCTTCGCAGAGGGAAGCAGGGATTGCTATATTTGTGCTAGAGCTTTGGTTTTGAAAACATAAAGAGAGCATAAAAGTAAAGTTTTGAGAGGTGTTTGTTGTTGTCAACGAATGGTAGTGGGCACTCTAACCCCCTTGCCAGACAAACCTTCAAAGAGCGGCTCCCATTTTATTTTTATTTTTGTGTGGCACTCCTTCCAACCTTTCTTTCACAAACCATGACTAACCGAATCCTCGGGTGCCTGCCAACAATCTCATACCTTGAAGGAGTGCCTTTTTATTTTAGTTTTATTATGATGACACTCCTCCCCACCTTTGCTTTCTCAAGCCATGGCTAACCGAATCCTTCGGTGCCGTCCAACAATCACATACCATGGAGGAGTGTCTATTTTTGTTAATTAATTTGGGACTCGGGAATCCCATTGCCAGCTCTTTTTGCAAAGTTATTGGATAAGCGGATGAAGCCACTAGTCCACCGGTGAAAGTTGCCCAACAAGATTGAAAGATAAACACCACATACTTCCTCATGAGCTATTAAACATTGACACAAATCAGAGGTGATAAATTTTGAATTGTTTAAAGGTAGCACTCAAGCAATTTACTTTGGAATGGCGGAGAAATACCATGTAGTAGGTAGGTATGGTGGACACAAATGGCATAGTGGTTGGCTCAAGGTTTTGGATGCACGAGAAGCATTCCCTCTCGCACAAGGCTTTGGCTAGCAAGGTTGTTTGAAGCAAACACAAGTATGAACCGGTACAAGCAAAACTTACATAAGAACATATTGCAAGCATTATAATACTCTACACTCGTCTTCCTTGTTGCTCAAACACTTTTACCAGAAAATATCAAGACCTTAAGAGAGACCAATCATGCAAACCAATTTCAACAAGCTCTACAGTAGTTCTCCACTAATAGGTTTAAACTACATGAAAAAAAACTTAATCATGATCTACTTGAGAGCTCAAAACAATTGCCAAGTGTCAAATTATTCAAGACAATATGAGGCATTTTCTGTTTCCAACCAAATAACCATAAGTGATGTAGCTTCCAACTTTTATCATTGAACATTAAAAGTAAAACGAAGAACAAGTGTTCATATGAAAAAGCGGAGCGTGTCTCTCTCCCAAACAAGGATTGCTAGGATCCGATCTTATTCAAACAAAAACAAAAATAAAAGCACATAGACGCTCCCAAACAAGTGTTGGGTGCACAAATTACAGTTGGGCAATTGATAGGATTGATAAAGCATTAAGATAGAACATCAATTCATTAAGTGTAGGCATGTTTTCCATATATAGTCGTACGTTCTCGCAATGAGAAACTTGCACAACATCTTTTGTCCTACCAGCAGCCGGGCCTCAAGGGAATCTACTGGATATTAAGGTACTCCTTTTAATAGAGCACCGGAGCAAAGCATTAACACTCCGTGAAAACATGTGATTCTCACATCACCACCATCCCCTCCGGTTGTCCCGATTTCTGTCACTTCGGGGCCATTGGTTCCGGACAGCGACATGTGCATATAACTTGTAGATACAATCTAAGCAATAAGTATAGAGCTTAAATCTAAGATCATGCCACTCGGGCCCTAGTGACAAGCATTAAACACAACAAGATTGCAGCAAAAATAACTTCACAAACTTTGTAGATAGACAATCATAACGTATCATCCATCGGATCCCAACAAACACAACACCGATTACATCAGATGGATCTCAATCATGTAAGGCAGCTCATGAGACCATTGTATTGAAGTACATGGGATAGAGAGTACCAACTAGCTACTGCTAGAACCCGTAGTCCATGGGGGAACTACTCACAGAGCATGATGGAGTCGATGGCGTCGATGGAGATGGCTTCCGGGGGCACTTCCCCGTCCCGGCAGGGTGCCGGAACAGAGACTTCTGTCCCCCGAATTGGAGTTTCGCGATGGCGGCGGCGCCCCTGGAGTCTTTCTGGAGTTTCGTCAAAAAGTATCGTGTTTTTAGGTCGAAAGGGCTTATATAGGCGAAGAGTCGGAGTCGGAGGGGCCACGGGGCCTCCTCCCCATAGGCCGGCGCGGCCAGGGTGGTGCCCGCGCGGCCCTGTCGTGTGGGGCCCCCCTGGCTCGCCTCCGACTCTCCTTCGGTGTTTTGGGGCCTTCCGGGAAAAATAAGATGTTTGGCGTTGATTTCGTCCAATTCCGAGAATATTGCTCGAACAGCCTTTCTCGGAACCAAAAACGAGCAGAAAACGAGAACCGGCACTTCGGCATCTTGTTAATAGGTTAGTTCCAGAAAATGCATAAAAACATTATAAAGTGCAATCAAAACATGTAAGTATTGTCATAAAACAAGCATGGAACATCAGGAATTATAGGTACATTGGAGACTTATCAATGGGCCCTGACTCCGTTAAAATGGTTGTACGCCATGAAATCCAAGATAGATGAATACTTTTTGAAAGTAAATGGATCTATAAAATTGATGGACTTGGATGGAATATCCTTGAAGAAGCTCGACTTGTCGAAAAGTAGTTTACGACAAAGTTCAAAGAATTGACTACGATAAGATTAGATCTTCCGTAGCGATGCTTATAGTCTATGTGGATTATTCTAGTAATCGCTACATGTTTCTTTTATGAGATATGATAGTAGGATGGCAAAGTACATTACTTAACAGAAATGTGTATTAAAGGTGTATACAAGATACAACCAAGAGTTTTGCTAGTCCGTGGAATACTAAATAGGTATACGAACTTCAATTGGATGAAGTGAGTATCGCGGAGTTGGAATCTTCACCTGATGAAATAGTCAAAGAGTTTTTGATTTCATCAGAGACGATGAAGAGGCTTGCATTTGCAAGAAATTAAGTGGGAGCGCTGAGACATATTTATAATACTTTATGTAGATGACATATATTTGGTTATAAATGATGTAATTATATACTTGATTAAAAAGGTTTCATTGAGAAATTAACTTCAATGAAAGGATATGGACTGAAACAAATTTAGTGTCAAGATCTATGAAGATAGATTGAAACACGTAATAAAGTTTAAGTCAAAGTACATAGAATGGATATTGAAGTAGTTCAATATAGAAATATTAAGAAAATGTTCTTGTCATGTGAAGGTTTAACAAGACTTGAGTGTATCTGACACTCAATAAGTAAAAACACATGAGTGATTATAGATCACGAATAAAATGTACACAATCAGATGTCCTGTGCTCTAAAAGTGTTATGAGCATGTACCAGAATGATTCATATGATAATCATTGAAAAACAGTAAGAATATTCTTGAGTACTTAAAGCCTTCGTCGCGAAACCCCCAGTACCGAGAGCCACGATACGAAAAACCTTACTGAGACGCCGCCGCCGCCAATCCCATCTCGGGGGATTCTGGAGATCGCCTCCGGCACCCTGCCGGAGAGGGGAATCATCTCCCGGAGGAATCTTCACCGCCATGGTCGCTTCATTGTCGGATCTTGTGAGCTGCCTAACATGATCAAGATCATCTATCTGTAATTCTATATGTTGTGTTTGTCGGGATCCGATGGATAGAGAATACTATGTTATGTTGATTATCAATCTATTACCTATGTGTTGTTTATGATCTTGCATGCTCTCCGTTATTAGTAGAGGCTCTGGCCAAGTTTTTGCTCTTAACTCCAAGAGGGAGTATTTATGCTCGATAGTGGGTTCATGCCTCCATTAAATCTGGGACAAGTGACGTAAAGTTCTAAGGTTGTGGATGTGCTGTTGCCACTAGGGATAAAACATTGATGCTATGTCCGAGGATGTAGTTATTGATTACATTACGCACCATACTTAATGCAATTGTCCGTTGTTTTGCAACTTAATACTGGAAGGGGTTCGGATGATAACCCGAAGGTGGACTTTTTAGGCATAGATGCATGCCGGATAGCGGTCTATGTACTTTGTCGTAATTCCCAATTAAATCTCACAATATTCATCATATCATGTATGTGCATTTTTATGCCCTCTCTATTTGTCAATTGCCCGACTGTAATTTGTTCACCCAACATGCTATTTATCTTATGGGAGAGACACCTCTAGTGAACTGTGGACCCCGGTCCATTCTTTACATCAAATACAATCTCATCGCAATACTTGTTCTACTGTTTTCTGCAAACAATCATCATCCACACTATACATCTAATCCTTTGTTACAGCAAGCCGGTGAGATTGACAACCTCACTGTTTCGTTGGGGCAAAGTACTTTGGTTGTGTTGCGCAGGTTCCACGTTGGCGCCGGAATCTCTGGTGTTGCGCCGCACTACATCCCGCCGCCATCAACCTTCAACGTGCTTCTTGACTCCTACTGGTTCGATTAAACCTTGGTTTCTTACTGAGGGAAACTTGCTGCTGTACGCATCACACCTTCCACTTGGGGTTCCCAACGGACGCGTGATGTACGCGTATCAAGCTAAATTTCTGGCGCCGTTGCCGGGGAGATCAAGACACGCTGCAAGGGGAGTCTCCACAATCCAATCTCTTTACTTTGTTTTGTCTTGCTTTATTTTATTTAATTTCTTGTTTGATGCATTATATCAAAACACAAAAAAATTAGTTGCTAGCTTTACTTTATTTACTGTCTTGCACTCTATATCAAAAACACAAAAAAAATTAGTTACTTGCATTTACTTTATCTAGTTTGCTTTATTTACTACTGCTAAAATGGCCACCCCTGAAAATACTAAGTTGTGTGACTTCACAACCACAAATAATAATGATTTCTTATGCACACCTATTGCTTCACCTGCTACTACAGCAGAATTCTTTGAAATTAAACCTGCTTTACTCGAATCTTGTTATGAGAGAGCAATTTTCTCGGTGTTAGTTCCGATGATGCTGCTGCCCATCTCAATAACTTTGTTGAATTGTGTGAAATGCAAAAGTATAAAGATATAGATGGTGAAATTATAAAATTAAAATTGTTTCCTTTCTCATTAAGAGGAAGAGCTAAAGATTGGTTGCTATCTCTGCCTAAGAATAGTATTGATTCATGGACTAAATGCAAGGATGCTTTTATTGGTAGATATTATCCCCCTGCTAAAATTATATCTTTGAGGAGTGGTATAATGAATTTAAAACAATTGGATAATGAGCATGTTGCACAAGCATGGGAAAGAATGAAATATTTGGTTAAAAATTGCCCAACCCATGGACTGACTACTTGGATGATCATCCAAACCTTTTATGCAGGACTGAACTTTTCTTCGCGGAACCTATTGGATTCAGCTACTGGAGGTACCTTTATGTCCATCACTCTTGGTGAAGCAACAAAGCTCCTTGATAATATGATGATTAATTACTCTGAATGGCACAGGGAAAGAGCTCCACAAGGTAAGAAGGTAAATTCTGTCGAAGAAACCTCTTCCTTGAGTGATAAGATTGATTCTATTATGTCTATGCTTGTGAATGATAGGACTAATGTTGATCCTAATAATGTTCCGTTAGCTTCATTGGTTGCCCAAGAAGAACATGTTGATGTGAACTTCATTAAAAATAGTAATTTCAACAACAATGCTTATCGGAACAATTCTAGTAATAACTATACGCCATATCATTATAATAATGGTAACGGTTATGCTAATTCTTATGGGAATTCTTACAACAATAATAGGAACACACCCCCTGGACTTGAAGCTATGCTTAAAGAATTTATTAGTACACAAACTGCTTTTAACAAATCTGTTGAGGAAAAGCTCAATAAAATTGATGTTCGCTTCTAAGGTTGATAGTCTTGCCTCTGATGTTGATCTTTTGAAATCGAAAGTTATGCCTAATAAGGATATTGAAAATAAAATTGTTACTACAGCAAATGCCATCCAAGTTAGAATTAATGAGAATATAAGATTGATGGCCGAATTGCATGCTAGGTGGGAAAGAGAAGAAAATGAAAAACTAGCTAAAAAGAACAATGTAGCTAAAGTTTGGACTATTACCACCACTAGTAATGCTAATGATCCACATGTTGCTGCACCTCCTACTAATAATGGTGAAAGAATTGGTGTTGGCAATGTTTCCACTTCTAATGCAAAGCCTGCACAATTGCCTGAAACTGCTAAAACGGCTGAAACTGCCTGTGATAAAACTGCTGAAATTTTTTCCAACATTGGGGATGATGATCCCATTGCTTTAGATTGTAATGGTTTGGATTTTGATGATTGCCACATTTCTGAATTTATAAAGTTCTTACAAAAACTTGCTAAGAGTCCCAATGCTAGTGCTATAAATTTGGCTTTCACAAAACATATTACAAATGCTCTCATAAAAGCTAGAGAAGAGAAACTAAAACTTGAAACTTCTATTCCTAGAAAGCTAGAGGATGGTTGGGAGCCCATCATTAAGATGAAGGTCAATAACTTTGATTGTAATGCTTTATGTGATCTTGGTGCAAGTATTTCTGTTATGCCTAAGAAAATCTATAATATGCTTGACTTGCCACCATTGAAGAATTTTTATTTGGATGTTAATCTTGTTGATAATGCTATAAAGAAACCTTTGGGGAGAGTTGATAATGTTCGCATTACCGTTAACAATAACCTTGTCCCCGTTGATTTTGTTGTCTTGGATATTGAATGCAATGCATCTTGTCCCATTATATTGGGAAGACCTTTTCTTCGAACTATTGGTGCTACCATTGATATGAAGGAAGGTAATATTAAATATCAATTTCCTCTCAAGAAAGGTATGGAACACTTCCCTAGAAAGAGAATGAAGTTACCTTTTGATTCTATCATTAGAAAAAATTATGATGTTGATACTTCGTCTCTTGATAACACTTGATACACACTTTCTGCGCCTAGCTGAAAGGCGTTAAAGAAAAGCGCTTATGGGAGACAACCCATGTTTTTACTACAGTATTTTTATTTTATATTTGAGTCTTGGAAGTTGTTTACTACTGTAGCAACCTCTCCTTATCTTAGTTTTGTGCTTTGTTGTGCCAAGTAAAGTCGTTGATAGTAAGGTTCATACTAGATTTGGATTACTGCGCAGTAATAGATTTCTTTTCTGTCACGAATTTCGACCTGCCTCTCTGTAGGTAGCTCAGAAAAATATGCCAATTTACGTGCGTGATACTCAGATATGTACGCAACTTTCATTCAATTTGGGCATTTTCATTTGAGCAAGTCTGGTGCCTCGATAAAATCCATCTTTACGGACTCGTTCTGTTTTGACAGATTCTGCCTTTTTATTTCGCATTGCCTCTTTTGCTATGGTGGATGAATTTCTTTGTTCCATTAATATCCAAGTAGCTTTATGCAATGTCCAGAAGTGTTAAGAATGATTGTGTCACCTCTGAACATGTTAATTTTTATTATGCACTAACCCTCTAATGAGTTGTTTCGAGTTTGGTGTGGAGGAAGTTTTCAAGGATCAAGAGAGGGAAATGATACAATATGATCAAGGAGAGTGAAAGCTCTAAGCTTGGGGATGCCCCGGTGGTTCACCCCTGCATATTCTAAGAAGACTCAAGCGTCTAAGCTTGGGGATGCCCAAGGCATCCCCTTCTTCATCGACAACATTATCAGGTTCCTCCCCTGAAACTATATTTTTATTCCATCACATCTTATGTGCTTTGCTTGGAGCGTCGGTTTGTTTTTGTTTTTGTTTTTGTTTGAATAAAATGGATCCTAGCATTCATTGTGTGGGAGAGAGACACGCTCCACTCGTTGCATATGGACAAATATGTCCTTAGGCTTTACTCATAGTATTCATGGCGAAGGTTGAATCTTCTTCGTTAAATTGTTATATGGTTGGAATTGGGAAATGCTACATGTAGTAATTCTAAAATGTCTTGAATAATTTGATGCTTGGAAATTGTTGTGCTCATGTTTAAGCTCTTGCATCATATACTTTGCACCCATTAATGAAGAAACACCTAGAGCTTGCTAAATTTGGTTTGCATATTTGGTCTCTCTAAAGTCTAGATAATTTCTAGTATTGAGTTTGAACAACAAGGAAGACGGTGTAGAGTCTTATAATGTTTACAATATGTCTTTTATGTGAGTTTTGCTGCACCGGTTCATCCTTGTGTTTGTTTCAAATAACCTTGCTAGCCTAAACCTTGTATCGAGAGGGAATACTTCATGCATCCAAAATCCTTGAGCCAACCACTATGCCATTTGTGTCCACCATACCTACCTACTACATGGTATTTCTCCGCCATTCCAAAGTAAATTGCTTGAAGTGCTACCTTTAAAAATTTCCATTCTTTACCTTTGCAATATATAGCTCATGGGACAAATAGCTTAAAAACTATTGTGGTATTGAATATGTACTTATGCACTTTATCTCTTATTAAGTTGCTTGTTGTGCGAAAACCATGTTTTTCGGGACGCCATCAACTACTCTTTGTTGAATATCATGTGAGTTGCTATGCATGTCCGTCTTGTTCGAAGTAAGGGAGATCTACCACTTTAATGGTTAGAGCATGCATATTGTTAGAGAAGAACATTGGGCCGCTAACTAAAGCCATGAATCATGGTGGAAGTTTCAGTTTTGGACATATATCCTCAATCTCATATGAGAACACTAATTGTTGCTACATGCTTATGCATTAAAGAGGAGTCCATTATCCGTTGTCTATGTTGTCCTGGTATGGATGTCTAAGTTGAGAATAATCAAAGCGAGAAATCCAAATGCGAGCTTTCTCCTTAGACCTTTGTACAGGCGGCATAGAGGTACCTTTGTGACACTTGGTTAAAACATGTGTATTGCGATAATCCCGGTAATCCAAGCTAATTAGGACAAGGTGCGGGCACTATTAGTATACTATGCATGAGGCTTGCAACTTGTAAGATATAATTTACATAACACATATGCTTTATTACTACCGTTGACAAAATTGTTTCTTGTTTTCAAAACCAAAGCTCTAGCACAAATATAGCAATCAATGTAGACCTTTGTACAGGCGGCATAGAGGTACCCCTTTGTGACACTTGGTTAAAACATGTGTATTGCGATGATCCCGGTAGTCCAAGCTAATTAGGACAAGGTGCGGGTGATAACCCACAAGTATAGGGGATCGTGGCAGTCTTCGAGGGAAGTAAAACCCAAGTATTCTTTACCTCCCCTTGTGTCGAATCATTAAATTTGGGTTTTACTTCCCTCGAAGACTGCCACGATCCCCTATACTTGTGGGTTATCACCCGCACCTTGTCCTAATTAGCTTGGACTACCGGGATCATCGCAATACACATGTTTTAACCAAGTGTCACAAAGGGGTACCTCTATGCCGCCCGTACAAAGGTCTACATTGATTGCTATATTTGTGCTAGAGCTTTGGTTTTGAAAACAAGAAACAATTTTGTCAACGGTAGTAATAAAGCATATGTGTTATGTAAATTATATCTTACAAGTTGCAAGCCTCATGCATAGTATACTAATAGTGCCCGCACCTTGTCCTAATTAGCTTGGATTACCGGGATTATCGCAATACACATGTTTTAACCAAGTGTCACAAAGGGGTACCTCTATGCCACCTGTACAAAGGTCTAAGGAGAAAGCTCGCATTTGGATTTCTCGCTTTTGATTATTCTCAACTTAGACATCCATACCAGGACAACATAGACAACAGATAATGGACTCCTCTTTAATGCATAAGCATTTAGCAACAATTAATGTTCTCATATGAGATTGAGGATATATGTCCAAAATCGAAACTTCCACCATGATTCATGGCTTTAGTTAGCGGCCCAATGTTCTTCTCCAACAATATGCATGCTCTAACCATTAAATGAGTGGTAAATCTCCCTTACTTCAGACAAGACGGACATGCATAGCAACTCACATGATATTCAACAAAGAGTAGTTGATGGCGTCCCCGTGAACATGGTTATCGCACAACAAGCAACTTAATAAGAGATAAAGTGCATAAGTACATATTCAATACCACAATAGTTTTTAAGCTATTTGTCCCATGAGCTATATATTGCAAAGGTAAAGAATGGAAATTTTTTAAAGGTAGCACTCAAGCAATTTACTTTGGAATGACGGAGAAATACCATGTAGTAGGTAGGTATGGTGGACACAAATGGCATAGTGGTTGGCTCAAGGATTTTGGATGCATGAGAAGTATTCCCTCTCGATACAAGGTTTAGGCTAGCAAGGTTATTTGAAACAAACACAAGGATGAACCGGTGCAGCAAAACTCACATAAAAGACACATTATAAACATTATAAGATTCTACACCGTCTTCCTTGTTGTTCAAACTCAATACTAGAAATTATCTAGACTTTAGAGAGACCAAATATGCAAACCAAATTTTAGCAAGCTCTAGGTGTTTCTTCATTAATGCGTGCAAAGTATATGATGCAAGAGCTTAAACATGAGCACAACAATTGCCAAGTATCAAATTATTCAAGACATTTTAGAATTACTACATGT
>NW_025901358.1:0-17090 GCF_022539505.1 Lolium rigidum
GAGATCGAGTGTCACATCCCGAAATTTTCTAAATTTTGGAATGAAAAATAAAAATGAATTTAATGCTTGATTGTTTGCACTTGATTGGAAACCCACAAAGAATTAAAACTTTTTGGAGTTATTTAAAACGTATTTTCCAAACTATTGGTTTCCAAATACTTTAGGTTTCAAGTATTTTCAAAATCAAACATATAGGCCAAATGTATATAATAATTGTTTTTATTTCACAAAGGGATGTTAAAAGGGTTTTTGCAAAATATAGAGTTTTCATAAAACTAGGTTTTCAAAATATTTTCCGACAATGCTCTATTTTGTTCGAAGGTTTTGAAACTTATAAAAATATTTTATTTGAGAAAACATTAAACCCTAAAAAGGCAATATAGCCACATAGACATGTATGTCAAATTTTGGTTTTATAAAGTTTATAGTTTTTTTCCAAATTTCGTATCATATTAAAGTATTTTTCATAGAGATTCCAACGGTATCTTATTTGCATTTTTCTGATTTTATTTGAAGCCTCAAAGTGAATTTCAAATTTCTGGAAAAAAAAAAGAAGCGCGCCGGCCACTCCGGCCCAGCGGCCCAGCGCCCGCCCGCGCGCCCCGCACGGCGCCACGGCCCACTCGGCCGGTCGCCCCGCCCAGGCCGCCCTCAGGCCCAGCTGCCCCGGCCAGCTCGCCCCCCCCTGGCCCTTTTCTTTGTTCTCAGCCCAGCGCGCACGCACGCACGTCGCCGCCGCCTTTTGCTTTTCCTTTTATCCCACCTCGCCTCCTTAGGAAAATTTGCTCCAGCTTGTATATCTATATAAAGACCCACAAGGGGCAGCCCCAAGCACATCAGGCCGACGCCCTCTCTCTTCTCTCGCGGCCGTGCGCTGCTGTTGCTCTTCCTGCAGCAGCGACGGAGCTGTTTTGCGGCGCACATTCGTGAAGCAACATTCGCATCGTTATTTGGGAAACCCAACGCGACCCTCGCCCGGTAATAATTTTATTCCCGCTCTTTTTTCGTAGATTGTCGCACGTAACTTCACAATTTTATTTACTTAGATCTACATTTCCGTTTAGAATAGTGGTTCTTCCGTTAAGTTTGTAATTAGATTCTCTACAACTTTCATGTAGGAAGTTTTTCCATCCGAGCAACTTCTTCGGACAACTTTTCGTACACCGTTAGAACAATAACCACTTAGGTCTAGTTTTGTAAAATCCATATCTTGAGTTCTATACGTTGGATTTCAACAAATCATATACCGTTGGAATCAGCAAATCACGTAGATCATCTTAGATATCTTGCATGTCAGATTCGCCCACTTTATTCTTGCGGTATCCCTTTGATCCGCAACATTGTCTATAAAATAAATTCTACCAACTTTTTCCGAGAAATTCTTTTGGCGATACGCTTGTAATGGAATTCTCTACAACTTCCGTGTAGAAATGTCTTCCACCCGGAAAACTTTTTCTAATAACTTTTCGTGAAAAGTGTAGTCCTATAACTGGTTTCGACATAGTTTCTTTAGCCAAAATGATCCTTATGATCATACCCATCTTCCATAACCATTTAGAATTATTTATCATGTTCAAGGATAATGCATAGCTTACCTGTCGTTGTCTAGTTCATGTTATTCAAATAACAATTGAGTTGTTTGAGTAAAGTGTGACATATGTCCTAGCTTGGATTTTTACCTTGCCTTAGTAGGGTGGAGATACTCTACCTTATATCACATGTGATGAACCTTTGTTATCCCTTAGGCTTCGCGAACCAAATCCCGATATCATTCACGCCTATACAACCTCATGTCATTCAACCCTTCCACCTAGTTCGAACTATTCAATTTTCAAATGAGTTACTTGAGTAGTTCAATATATCATTAGTTCATATCCAATGCTATGTGTGACCTTGTGCTACTCTGATAAGTGTTGTCATACTATGTCAATTGCATAAGCCTTGATTTACAGTACTTCATCCAATAGCACCACAGTCCAAAATATTTGAATCACTTTGCAAATATTCAAATTCAAATATGAGAATTTGAGTATATATCCATTATCAATTTCTATAAGTCTTTCTCAACATGATTCTTCTGTGAAGGTGAAACTTATGATCACATCCACACACCAATACCACTAGACACTATCTTGAATCAATATCGTGTCTATCCAAATGCATTTTCATTCACTCCTTTGACTAGTTTAAAACTATTCAACTTACAAATGAGTAATTTGAGTAATGTCATGTATCATTTGTTTACTAGATGACCCGCTGCGCTATCGCGCAGGCATAATCAAGTCCGAATTTAAACCATAAGGATCAGCTTATTGTAGGATCGGAGCGAAGCTCTACCCCTATCGCCGCCTCTATGGTGAAGGGAGGGCCGCTGGGTTGGCTGGCCATCCAGGCTGAGCTCCATTAGAATCCAATGGCATGCGGAAATGTCCTCGACAACACCTTTGCCCTCCTTTGGCTACTCCCTCTACCCCTATTCGACAGTTCCTTCCGCCTGTCGTACGTCCTCCTCTTCCTCTTCTGACCCCTTAGACCCACCCAATATCCTTACTGTTAGGGGTGTGGACCGAACATATATAAAGCAAACTAAAGAACATTTATTTGATACAAGCGAAAGAAATATTAAATAGAATAGCAAACATTTATCAAGCAAAGTAACAAAACAGATGTCGATTTTATACATATACATTCAACCATTTTTCTTACTCAGTGAATAGTCGTGGCAGCAAGTACGAACTAATTTATACATAAATAAAGTAGACCAGCAATATCATGGGTACAAAACATTACTTAAGGATACTACTACCATAGGTACATTATAGAAACTCAAATGATGGTACTTATGTGTGCATTCTCTAAAAATGTTCTCAAATTTATAATGAAACATTGAAACCCTTCTGGAACGATTCTGCAGGAATTCGCTAATCATCCACTTCCAGATTAACACCTGTGTTGTAGCGTTCCATCACTGTGAATGGCCCAAACTCTTCTGCCTCTGGATCCATCACCGGTTAACAAAAGGCTGGAGCTACATACAATAATAGTTGAAGGAATAGATCTTTTTTGGTGAGTCCAAATAACACTTCTATACTCGACGTCCGCCGACGATCCCGGATGGTAACCATCTGTATCAAACATGCCGAAAGGGGTAAGCAAATCTTCAAGCAGGCAAACAAACAACTATATCCATCAACTTACGAGGATGGTTTGAGAAGGTGTCCCTTTAGCCCAGCATAAACTGACAGTAACATGTATATCTAAATACAGAAGTCATGTTCTAACCACTATAATATGTAATTCTATAGACAAAGAAATATGAAATACAAAACTAAGATATTTCATCTCAAATAGATGCTAAAACAATTCAAATGCAAATGCTAAAACAATATATGGAGAAACAAAGGGTGAACGAACACCCAAGTACTCGTGTTTCATCAAATGGCAAGTAGGCATTAGAAATGTCCCTCTCGCATCGGTCACTTTTCATCGAATAAAAAAATCCGCTGCGAAATTTTGCACCAAGGTAAATAACTTTCAATGTAAAACTAACTCAAATAGTCACAAAACCTGTCGTAATAACATACTTTATTTTATAGGGATAAATCTTCTTCCGGTAATTGTTTCACAAAAATAGAATGCAGAAAAAACTTGAATAGAACAGAACCATCTCTCTTTCTTTGGTTAGTTAGTAGTAACCTCACCCTGAATACTGAAGTAATACATCTAGAATGCACGAATAACAGTGAGAAGGACTGGAAAGATGCATAGCTCAATTTTGAATCATCGCGGGGAAAATAATTCGTTACGCGTATTATATATATAAGAAGGTTCCCTTTTCTCTCTAGCCGAAATTATGTCACTTATACACTAACCACAATTTATTCATCTCCTGTGAAAGTCTACATTTATTTAGTTCCCTAGATCTATCTCAAAGTCTCACATTAACATGACACTACCTACTGCCACGGTCTGATGACACTATAACTGAAACCGTGTGAGCTCATACGACCATAATCTGAGAAGAGCGTGAACAATTGTCCATGAACACCTGATGAAAAATGATACTTGGACTAATAACTCCATTTCCTCATTCACAGCACAAGGCAAATATATAATAGCAAAAATAGTCCATTCCTCACTGGACTCTTTTGGCCGCATCGTAGTCGTATACAAGAACTACATTAGTAACTCTATACGTAACTCGTACATAATCTAGAAGGCTACACTATTATGAGTAAACAGAGGAACCAACTATGAAAAAATATGATCCATGGTTAACCAAGAACATACACATGGTTATCCAAGAAAACGAACCTCGGAGAAAATATGAAGGATGCACTTTAGTGCTCAAAGGCTGGAGGTAACTCAAAAAAGCAGGAGTCCAACAGAGGTGGACTCGATCAACACACTCAGTCAATCCATATATCATTTGTTGGCTGAACCATATAACTCAACATACTTCTTGTTGGCTGAAACATATAACTTTTGTCGAAATAGTTTAAAATATACCTTTAAACTAAGATATTTTTTTATGTCGAGGTTTTATCTGTCGACATTTCTCAATGGTAATTTTGATTGTCTGGCTTACAGACATAGTGACAATGTGTGAAAATAGATCTTTGTTTCACAAGCCATCGAAAAATATGGCAGAAGAAAAGAGCGATGCCTTCAGATTATTTAGTGTGTATTGCAATAACATAGATTGAAGAACTTCTCAAAGCAAATGTAATGGCAAACAACCAGGTCAAGTGCTTTTAAACAAAGGGGCACGTATTACTATGGTCACATAGGATATATTATGTTCATAGATAATTAAGTATGATTCTGACACTTCCGAGATAGTCTGATAATTCTACAATTTCATAAGCACTATCACTTAAATATCAAATTATGCTTACTGCAATGAATGAAACAAATATTATCTGTTAATTTTCGAAGTCATTTGAATTTTCCCAATAGAAACTCAGAGAATTATACTGCTACAACAAGACTAAACAGACATATCTGTTCACTTCCAAGTGACAAACTGAAATTTGAGGATCACAGGAATATTAGAGGTGCACATTTCATTTTAATAAGAGCAAAAGTGATAAACATCGAAACAAAGTGATTGAAATGATACTCACAAATAACAGGCAAAAATAGCTCCGATAGATGCTCTCGATCATCACCGTCTTTCAAGGAACCTCCGCCGCGCCACCTCACCCTTGTCAATCAGCCTTTAAGGGGAAACAGAGAAAATAAGGAGCATCATAGATTCATCAGTAAAAGAATTTATCAAAGATATATAAACAACTCAACAGGCAGATAAGGATATATGTAATCTTTGTTGAATCATAATCGGCACAAACCTTCCTCATAAACGACGGCCACCCTGGCTGGCGCAAGTGGTAGTGAAGAAGCCACGAAGGCGGAAGTCAAGGCCATCGCTATTGGCCGCGTCGCCACCGGAAGAGGAATCATGCACCGTGTCGAGGGCATGGAAGAAAATGAGCGTCTTGTAGAACACGTGCGGTATCCTCGCCTGCCGCATCACGGCGTCAACATCCTCTCCTCAGAGTCGCAACAGTCTCCGTTCTCCCTGTCCCTCATCCACCCTTCGCTTCCTGCAACCATCGGCAACACACATACCCTTGATCAGTCAAGGGACACTGACCAATTCCAGATACAATACCACGGCCTAATTAGATCAGCATAGTAGTACCTTATTGTTGACCTGCAGCGATATCTGCGTGTACACTTCATACGCTGCAACGAACTGTTACCCAAAGAGAGATTTGTCCAGGATGTTGTAATATCCTGCATCTACATCCCGATGGCCTTCAAGGCCTCAAATACAGCCACATTCATGCTCAGGTCACTAAATAATAGGCCATTGCATAGGACATAGCAGTATCCTTTTGAATAGATTATGTATGCTTATCTGAGTGGATGTCAACAAAATAAAATGCTACAGACTTCCACTAAACAGATATTAGCACCATTGAGGCAGTTCTAATGTACCTGAAGATGAACTTTGGAATAGCGAAAAGAGATTTTATAGCTGCAAATTTAAGAAAGAATATGAGCTGCAGAGAAGTGTTCATCAGCTCCAACAATATATGGAGAAACAAAGGGTGAACGTAACACCCAAGCACTCGTGTTTCATCAAATGGCAGCGGGCATTAGAAATGTCCCTCTCGCTACCGGTCACTTCTCATCGAATAAAAAAATCAGCTGCGAAATTTTGCACCAAGGTAAATAACTTTCAATGTAAAACTAACTCAAATAGTCACAGAACCCGTCGTAATAACATACTTTATTTTATAGGGATAAATCTTCTTCTGGTAACTGTTTCACAAAAATAGAATGCAGCGCCCCAGCGCGAAGGCAAAAGCAAGCCAGTATTGTAACCATCATACTAAAGTTACCATAAGTTTACCTACTATATAGGATACCATAATTCTTTAGTAGAAAAATTCTACTTACCTCAAGCAACACCTGAAATATTTTCCCAAGACATGGATTACTACGTAGTGTGGAAAATACAGGAGAAGGTTAATGGCTTATCAAAAGCATTGAAGTTGTCCTGCAGATTTATGATGAACCTGAAGACTTCACAAGGCATGAACAATGCCCCCACACAATTCAGTTCCAGTAAGCCAATGAGAGTAGAGAAATACCAAGATCAATAAAAAATGCTCGAAGCTTATTTACCAACTCGGGCTTTCAATCCAACAGGAAAAAAGTTTTTGTTATTAGCATGCCAAGTATATCAAATGCATTTAAATAAAATATGGACCAAGTTGATCCTTGTGTCAGCAGCCTCTCATATGTTCCCGTCACACAAATTTCATATGAATGATCATTAGTTTGCATATATAACTACAGACTAAAACCGAAGCTAGCAAATAACTTTGTGCCTCAAAGCGAATCTTTTGTGGCGCGGCCTACAAAGAGGAAAACAAAATCAACTGAGTAATTAGTACACTTTGGCAAGATGCCACAACATTAACACTCTTTCAGCGAAACAGAGACATGGTCGAGGTAAAAATACAGAGGGTGCTTGTAGGCCACCTAATCCCATGGCTGCATATGGCTGCCATGGATGTTGGATTAACAGTAGTATAACCTCATAAACATTTTTTTTCTAGGATTAGCGGAATTATCTACCATGCTCGTTTCTCAATATAAACATTTTTTTCTAGGATTAGCGGAATTATCTACCATGGCTGCATATGGCTGCCATGGATGTTGGCTGCAATTGACTATTTCGATTTAGGTAGCTTTGTATACATCATGAATTCAGATTACAACACGGATTCAAGTTAAATGGAACAAGAATGTGTGCCTCATTCTTTTTCTATCTTTGCTCGCATCTCTCACATTTTCTGAACAAGAAATGGTACATCATCTCTTGGTTGCTTTGGCCTCTAATTTTCCAGCGTTAAGAACACAATCAGGCAAGTAATAGTTCTTCATGAATGCTCATGCTGAATCAGCCTAGAAAAATTAAAGCATTCAACACTGATTTTCCTCGAGAGAAAAAATTACATTTTGCAAGTAGACACAAAGAGGTGCTGCATGCAAGATTTGTTCCTTAGGGGAGGGATCAACATACATAAGGCAATTAGTTCATCACTAAATTATGGAGGCAAGAAATACGTCAAAAGACTGCAGTTTGGTATACTGATTAGAAGTGCAACACAAATGCAGGAGTGGGCTTCGTGACAAACTAAATATCGCATGTGATGTAGAGAGAGAGCTTCTCAGAGTGACTTACCAACGCAATGGCAGAGGCCATGAGAAGGCGAAATCAAGACACCACCACCTTGGAATATAGAGCAAGCTGAGCATAAATATATCACAACAAAAGTTAATTTCCAAGAGAATGCAAAGGGAGCTACAAATTCGTAGACATAAACAAGTGGTTCAGACCCAAAATAGAATGGTCATCTAAGTAAATTGAATTAGGATCTGACGGTCTTACTTCATATGATAATCTCATTTGATCTACAACTTAGTTTTCTGGTGTGCCATCCAGATCCTAGATAGAGCGGTGTATATTCAGGTAAAGGAAGAACAGAACCTGCATCAGTTAGCAAGAGACAGAATAAACAGAGCAGATCGAGAGAGAAAATAGGATGGATTGTAGATTATGCTCAAGCATATACAAAATTGACTCTTTGCGGTACCTATCAAGTATCTCAAAGCTCTCATCTCGCTGCTTTTCCCCATATCTTTAGAAGCAAGAACTCGCAGGTTGATGAAAGATATACAAATCTGAGAAAAAATAACTTAAAAGATTTGTTCTCCAACAATTTAGGCAAAACATAAGAGAGTAGCCACACATGCAATCTTTGTTTCACAATAACAAACAGCAAACAAGTAACAGAAAAGAAAAGAAAGTTCAGTAATTAGTCTTCTGAATATTTAGGATCTCCAATATTCAGCTGAACGTAACTCAATAAGCATTGAACATCTCCACACTAATATAACCTTCCTTGCTGCAACCGCAAACATAAATTGTGCGAAAAAATATTTGGCACAAATGATGATGCAGCATTTAAAGAAAAGGGAACTGCCATTTGAGTAGAATCCATTAATTACATGCGCTGAATCTAATTAAGCTAGTGAAATGAAATAGAAGCCTTGACATCCACATATATATAATCTGGTGTTTTTCTTATATAAACCACTTTGACTACCACTATGTTCCATTCTTTATTGGCACACACGCACATGTATGATATGTGGTAAAGACACAACAACAGAACACCAGATTCCCAAAATATCATCATGGTCACACGTTATGCCCAACTGAAATAGTATGAATTTCCTATTATTTAAATTTTCAAAAGCATACAATATTTTCAGTTGAGAGAGCTCAAAAGAGCAAGCCATGCTTTTGCCGTCTTTACTAATTTGTTTTATAATACTATAGCCAGTCAATTATACGCTCAAGACAAGCACTGCAAATATAATTGACAAAAACACAGTATATAAGGTGAGATCTAACCAGCAAGATTTTAGCAACACAGATAAATAACAAATTTCTATAGCAACTGGTAAGTACCATAACAAGAAAAAGAAAGCGACCTCACTGGTCTCTTCCGGGACGAGCTCATCAACGCCTACTGTCGCCCACCACCGTGGTCGTCCATACCGGCTCCGTCTTCTCGCTGGAAAAAAGAAGAAACACAGATTATGCAAAGAACTGGAAAATCATCTCCAATAATATTTTCTCACTAACGACCTACATACATAAGACATGCCATCCATTGCGACCAAACGGAAGCATGCACATCCATCGTCATGAATCAGTATAGCACAAGCATGATGAGCTGCTGCCTACCTGCTGAAGAAGCCCCTGCTGGCACCGACGACGAGGATCTGTATCTGGTGCTGAGCAACAAGACTGGAAATGGTATCCGCGACATCGTTCCCGTTAACAAGCACAACTTGAGCATCAACCTGGGCCAAGCAATCAGTAACACAGATTTAACCAACAGATAAGGGGACTGACTCAATTCGCCAAGTAATCAGTAACACAGAATTAACCAACAGATAAGGGGACTGACTCAACCAGTCGAGAACAGGAAACAGAAATGCACTTGCTAGGATATAAAAAAGGCAACACGAATGCACCTTGTTTTCGTCACAGGTTTCCTTGCAGCCGGCAAGCATTTTCTGCGCCTTGACCCACACTTCCTGGACGTAAGCCTCTGCGATTTCGGGGCGCACTTGGTCGATCGGGAGGTAGTTCCCCACTGGAGCTAAGCCATACATAGAAGAGGCATTTCAACAAACAGGTGGTAAGCACAGCACAGCGGTGAAAAAACTCTGAAGCGCGCGTGTGTAAGCGAGAGCAGGGAGACGGGAATCGAGGGCCGCGTGGTGCAGGGTAGAAGAGCATACGTTGTGTGGGCACAGCCAGGACCGGGGTGAGCACATGGATGAGCGGCGGCGGCGCGGTAATTGCGGCGGCGACCCTGCCGAACCCCATGGCTAGGGTTAGCCGCGGCATCGCGCTCAGGGGCGGAACGGCGGAGCGGGGGTAGGGATCCGGTGGAGGGAGCCATTGCTGGTTACGGGAGCTCACCAGGAAGGGGAAGAAGATGGTTGATGTCGTCGTTGGTACCATCCCACGCAGCAACTTCGCGGAGGATTACCTGCACCGGCACGACGAGATCCTGCCCCGGATCCGCCATCGCCGCTCGTTGCTCGAAGTGCGCTGCCCCGCTCGTTGCTCGAAGTGCACCGCCGCTGAATCCGTGCTCCACCTCCGTCCCAGTGCCGCCCCTCACTGCTCCTCCACCTCTGGCGCTCGGTAGGTCGAGGACGGCGGCAGCTCGGGTCGCGGAAGAGGAGCGAGGGGGCGAGGCACGCCGACGGCGGCGGCTCGGGGGAGCGACACCCGCGACCGGCCGTGAGCGTCGCCTGCCGGCGCTCCAGCGCCCCGCGGCTGCTCCCGGGCCCGCGCTGCCGGCCGCCTCCGCGATGTGCTCGAGGGAGAGAGGCGCGACGACGGCGGCGAGGCAACGCGCCACGCCGACGCTGGGTAGGTCGAGGGGGGTCGCGCGACTGCGGCGGCTCCGGGCTGCCGTCCGCTGGCGACATGAGATAGCTCGGCGGCGGCAGCGACGCGGCGGCTGGCGCGGTTGAGGGACGGAAGAGAGGAGACGCGGTGCTGAGAATGGCCAGATATTTTACGATCTAGGGTTTTCACCCCGGGCGCAGGCGCGGGCGTTGCCAGGAGAAACGACTGACTCGGAACAAACGCACCCTACCGTCTCGCAACTGGCCCCGCACGAAACAGGCCCACGCGTCATTGACCATAAACGAGGAGGCAGAGGTAAAGAAAAATTGACCACATCCAACGGCCAGGGTGAAAAGTGGGCTCGCAAAGTTACTGTTGCTACGGGATTGGACGGACCAGATTGATTTGCCCCCTTCAGACCCCCTGGTTGAGAGGGTAGTCTTTGAACATTTATAGAAGTAATACCCAAGCCTATGTGTAACTCATACTAACTTAGTAAGTGTTGTCACACTTTACTAAATAATAATATTTTGAGTTGCGTCATTTGAGACTCATGTGATTTTATCACATGGATCATATCATTTTCCCATCCTTGAGTAGCAAACAACAATTGACCATAGGTTCTTATCAACCATTTTTCTTCTAAGCACTTGACTTAGATAATCATTTCCTTTTTCAAGTATTTGATCCATCCAATCAATATCTCCAATTCATATCTTGCAAGCCAAACCTCATGCCATATCTTCTTTAACCGATGATTAAAACACATTGATTAACTACATGATTGTTTGCTTGGTTTGGTTTTATTGTTGTTGAATGGTGTGTTTATGTTGTGCTATATTTTATATTATAGTTCGTACGGAGAGGCACGTATTTTGATTAAGAGAAGTGAACACGCTTCAACTACCAAAAGGCAAGTGACACTCAAATCCTACTTATTTTAATTATGCATTAGTGTTTTGAAACTAGTATGCATGGTAGGATTTTGTTTTCAAAAGTAAATTATTATGCTATGCTTAGCAAACCTAGTAGTGTGTAGCTACTCCTGAACCCATTGCTAGGATGCTTTAATTTTTGCTTTGCAACATCAAATGCCAAGTGTTGTTTCGTTATTGGTTGTGAGTGTTTGAAAATTTAAAATTAACAACCCTAATGAAACACCTGGGTGGATTGGTTGATGGTGGGCGGCTGCTCAGGTCCACGCCCCTAGTAGGCTGAAGTGGCGAAGTCCACGCCCCTAGTTGGCTGAAGTGGTGAATCCCTGAGAGTTCGCATGTTGTAGAGTGGTCGCTTTTGACTGCACACCTGGTTTTCACCAGGGGATCGTGTGGGGGTTTACTACCTGTGAGGGGTTTTAAGCCCGTGAGTTCCACTTGTGGTTGGCCACCCAGGACTAAAGAGATTACTATGTCGTCCATGTTTTAGTTAGCTTCCGAGTGCAGCCTTATGGTATTATGGGCTCTGCCGGGATTAAGTAAGTTGTGAGGGTTCAACTTGTGGCTAGACAAATGGGTGGAGGCGACGGCCAAGGGAACGGGTCTAGTTTGTATGGTTGAATTCTTCTTCCGAAAGATCTTGTCTCATTCTTCTCTTGGGAAGGGTGGGTCGTAAGGTGAAAGTGCACAACCTCTCGAGAGTTAAACCTAAGATCTTAGCCGTGTCCCCGGTTACGGACAATTTGAGCTTCTAGGCAAGGAATGTACGGAAGAATCTCATCATTGTTTTCTGAATGTATTTAAAATTTGATCAACCTTGAAAAACTCATGGGAGATGTAACCATGTGATTATTCTAAAACCCATGGGGAATTTAACCATGGTGTGATTTCATAATGTCATTCAAAGGTTTTCAAATGTTTTGTTTTAAATAAAATGTAGGATAAAATTGGCTTTATGCAAATTTGCCTAAACTCCACTTGCCAAATATCATGTAGATAGTCATGCCCAAAACTGCCACCATATAAGTGTCATTTGCCAGTACATCATTGTACTGACCTCCATTCGTGGGGCTGCATATTCAAACGTGCAGGTTATTCTGAAGATGAGTATTAGTAGGATCTCGAGTCTACATTCCAACATGACTGCCTGTGGCACATGAAGATGATGAAGGCTCATTGCTGATTTACTTTCCGCTGAGTTTATTCTGAGCTAGTCCATGTGACTATGCAATTTGTAAGGTTTTATTGTACCCTCTGGATCAATGATGTAGTAATTTGATACTATTGCAATGATTACTATATTTTGTAATGTGTGTGCTATCAGTGATCCCGGGAATAGCACTATACACAGGTATCTTGCCTTTATTAAAAGGTAGGGTGCTACATCGAGATGGGCAAAAAACGCGGCCCCAAAGTCGACCACCCCCAACCAAAGAGTAAATCCGCCCTGGCCTCAGACGAAGGTTGATGAATACTTTACATGTCCGCTTTTGTTATATGCATTTGATTTCTGACACTAGTTTTCGTTGCTTTCTTGCAATGCATTCTTGCTGATATTAGATCAGTGTAGATAGTTGTTTGCCGCGTAGCTATATGAGATTTCAACCTTACATCTGCTGATCGAGAGGAAGATCGAGGTTATGTCCGCTTTCGCTATGCATTTCTTTTCCGAGAATCACTTCTGTGTGATATATTTTGGGGGTTTGAAGTATGCATTTTACAAAGGTTATGATAGCAGTCAAGCTAGCAGAGCAATTTGTTGATAGTATTAAACTGCCTGTATTTTTTTTTATCTCGGAACTCTGTTGATCGTAACCTTACATCTGCTGATGAAGAGGCGGAGCTTATGTCCGCTTTCGTTACGCTTTTCTTTTCCAAATATCACATCTGTGCGGTACTTTTTGGGGTTTGAAGTATACTACCTCCACCCCAAACCTGAAGGCTTATTTTTAAAAGTCAAACCAAGTAAAGTTTGACCAAACTTTCATAACAATCTATCAAGAAATATAATATTTCGTAGATACCGTACGAAAATATATTCGTTATCTATTTAATGATATTAAATTTGTATTTTGCATGTTAATAATGATTTTTGGTAAAAACTTCGGGATGGTGGTAGTACGTTTTACAAAGGTTATGATAGCAGTGAAGCTAGCAGAGCAATTTATTGATAGTATTAAACTGCCTGTATTTTTTCTATTTGCAACTCTTTGTGCGCCATGTGGAATTGCATGCTCTAGCCAGTTCATCCAATGAGGTTTTATCACTTAACACCAGAAGTTCGGGATTTTATTTTATCACAGTAACCACAACCCTATAAATTTGTATCACAAAACACCAACATTTGGGGTAATTGTTTCGCAGAATACATGATCTCTGTTTGATAGCCCATTAGTGACTTCAGGCCACCGTCAGCTTAAGAGTGACAGCAGGTGAAAGACAATTAGACTTTATTTTGTGGTATTTTCTGTTAAACGCTAAATACAAAGCTGTTTGTCAACACTAGTAGTTTAATCTTATGTCCAGACAGTTCAAAAAATCTTATGTCCAGGGTAGTTGTATTGGTACACATTATCAAAACCTTATGCTGGTACATAATATATTACCCAAATCTCATGTTCTTGTGTGGTTATAATTTCAATGAATATTTGTCATATGGTAATTCATTTTGTGTGTAGCATATGTAACAAGTGTGACTCATATTCTCATTTCCACAGAGTGTCTACAAAATTTCACACCAAAATTCATTTGTTTGTAGCAAACATGCTCACGTACTGTAAATTGGTGTCACGCTGTAGGGTGATGCTCTTGTCAAGCCAACTAATGACAAATAATGTGTTATGTGAAATAATTTCCCCAAATGTTGGTGTTTTGTGATAAAAATCCCCAACTTGTGGTGCTAAGTGATAAACCGCTCATTCAATAGACCGAGCCTTAGGCATGTATCATTAGATATTTTTTTAGGAAGGCTGGAAATATTTATTTTGAATACTGCGTTGCTACTTGCTAGGATTTGAACTCAGGACCTTGTAGGTCTGATACCATTTCGAATTGCATGCTCTAGCAAGTTCATCCAATAGACCGATCTGTTGGAACTTGGAAGACCCTAGGCAATTATATTAAGCACACGCCATTCCATATGGTTAACCATTGGCATGAAATGACACTTATATGTGTTTGAGTGTATATGTGGATTGCTTAGCCCTTTCCATCAGTTCGGACTTTTGGTTGCGTTGGCTACTGCATGAAGCTTGACATTCATACTTATCCTAAAAATTGTTGCTGCTGCCCTCTGTTGCCCAACGTAAATTATTTTTGAGCCATAATTTGTGATAGGGCAAAGGTGTCCGATCTTTCGATGAGATGAAGATAATTCGATTTGTTGGTGGAGTTCGTGCTTGACGATCCGACTACACGTGCAAAGCTCGTGCGCCAATGCAATCGCTAGGACAATCTCCGGGAGTTACCGATCTTGCGGGAGCACGATCAGCCCGACCAACAAGGGTCTTAATTCCTACCTGAAATCGAGAACAAGTAAGAACTAAAGATGCAATCAGAATATTGCGAATAGAGATGAAAGCTTGATTGATAATGGTGGGATTCCGAATAGTCGGTCTTGTTCTGGGCGTTGGCCTCAAAAGAAGTACACGAAGTTGCAGCAATTGGCTAACTTTTAATCTAATCAAAATCCAAGTTCTAATGACGGCTACAGAGGGATATATATGGGGGAAGTCAAGGGATTTTCGTCCAACCAGCTAGGGTTGGCCAAAAACACCCCTAAATGGGCCTTCCTCCACTTATATTGCCTCTTAAAATACCCTAAAATACCTAATCCGAAAATACATGGACCTGGCCCATTAAATAAGGTGACACAAGCACCGAAATAACTCTTTGGACGAATTTTATGATGGAGTAACTTGTATAATTCATCCAAGCATCGTTGCTTCACTATGGTGGCTTCAATGTTCTGAAATCCTCGCTTGCAACGCCATCCCGAATCCTTGCAGTGTCCGCTGCCATCTCCATGCACGTTCCTAATCCAATGCTTGGCGTCCATGCTAGATCCATTCCTAAATAATATAAATACATTTGATTTAGGCAGCATCATATTCTCAAATATATCATGAAGGATTCCTAGTAACGAATGTACCTGAGATGTGGTTGTAGGAGTATTGGTTGTATCTATCATAGAGATGTCCTCATCAATTTGTTTGCCCTTTCCATCAGTCCGGACTTCCGGTTGCGTTGGCTAGTGCATGAAGCTTGACAATATGAACATCAATTATTTTTGAGACATAGTTTGTTTGTCATTACACCTTTTGAGCAGTCTCACGGCTACTATTAATTTGTTCTTACATGCACAGTTCCATGATAAATCTCATCTGCATCTCTCGCCAATGCATGTTAGGTCTTCCACTCGAGAATGAGTACGAAGAGCAACGGAGGCAAACTATCCCGCATAATAGCCGAGTTGCAGCCTCGTTGGGCCTAACACTACATCCTTCTACAAGGTCTAGTGCAAAAACGCCACCCACGTCCCTCACAAAGGATACGGAACATTCCTCTGATTCAGAATTTGATCCTGCCGATTGTGATGGCGAGCTGACTCAGGAAGATGCCCTGGTCGACTATCCTCTGCAACACAACAAGGTGAGTTTTCTCTGTCCTGTCATCGAATTATTTGTCCCAACTTCCATTTGTTGTATCCCAGTCCTACCAAATATGTTACCCATGCCATGTTCAATCTCATTACTACATTTTTCCCGCTTAGTTAACGCATCATATATGTTTTTGCATATGTTGCCTTACTGTTTTTCCATTCCATCTGCATATCATCATCATATAATATTGTACATTGAAATATCATTTATGTGTGACAGCATCTGCAGATTCGGGCAAGAACTTTTCAAGAACGAACAGGAGGAAGAACACTCAACAGGAACCTCAGCCGATACCGGAGGATGGGTGACAGATGCGTAATAAAAAAAGGTTAAGCCTGATGCTCGTGCTGCTCCTCCTATTACAAGGTCTAACAAAAGACTGACACGAGGTGGCGAACAGGCCGAGAATGATAACAGGAAAAGGTCTCGTAAAAACCACAAACCATCGAATCGCATGTAGTAGCCCCAACATGTACCAGCCCACACATTCCACAACCACCAGTTGCCAATACTGTTTCTCAGCAACAATTGCCAACAGAACCAGTTTCCACAGCAAATTCGAGCCAACAATTGGCATCATCAGGAGTGGTGGTAGGTAATAATGGCCAAGGACACATGATGCTAGTCCCAGATGATACAGCCTCAAATGTCCAAACAGTGCTGCCACAACACCAGCGAACTGGTGATGATCTCCCTCCGACCCTTAGTCCTGCGAAAGACAACTCCTCTCCCGATGACGAGACCCACGCCAAAAAAGGTACTCCCTCCGATTCATATTAATTGACTCCAATATGGATGTATCTAGAACTAAAATGTGTCAAGATACATTCATATTAGAGTCAATTAATATGAACCGGAGGGAGTAATACTTTTTTCAAGACTTGTAGTTTAATGCTCCCTTATGTATCTATATACCATGATAGCTTGATGTAATGATTAACTTGGTAGGTTCGCCACGATCAATAAAAACGAGGG
>NW_025901359.1:0-17724 GCF_022539505.1 Lolium rigidum
TGTAACCATGCCGAGATCAATGAAGCTAGCGATCTAGTAAAGAGTTCTTCCTCTTGTCTCTCTTCTTGCATACCGGCCTTTGCTTGTGTTCTTGAGGAAAGCATCCGGAAGTTCTTCCCTTCTAATCGCAAACCCTCCCCCGAATCCTCATACGTCCATTCGGCCCCAACTTAAGCCATCCTATGGCATCTGCTCGTTCACCACGACGACACCGCGCTTCTGTCGTATTTGCGCTAGATCGGCAAAACCAACATCGGAAGCCTCTGAGTGATACTGCTCATGGAACTGCTCTTCCAACTGCTTCCAAGTCTGGATGGAGTTCGGTGGTAGCGATGTGTACCACCCGAAAGCCGATCCTGTGAGGGATCGTGCGAAGAACCTCACGCGCAACTCGTCTGACGCTGAGATCGTGCCCAGCTGTGCCAAATATCGGCTCACATGCTCGATGAAGCTGGACCCATCTGATCCACTAAACTTCGTGAAGTCCGGGAGCCGATATTTGGGTGGCATCGGGATCAGTTCGTAGTTGTTGGGGTACGGCTTGGTGTAGCCGAACGCCTTCCTTTTCGGCATCATACCGAACTGATCTTTCGAATTGCACAAATCTGATCCGCTGTGATGGCTGAAGGTGTCGAACCCTGAAGATTCGCCGGGGTGGCATACTTAACCAGCCATGCTTGCTTTTCCGGTTCTAAGCCAACTGAAGGAGCTGGGCTTTGGAGGTTTGTCGGGGTGGCGTACTTAGCCAGCCACGATTGCTTCTCAAGATCGGCTCCTGACGTTCCTCCTGCCGTTCCGGAGGCCCCTGATATTGCCGCCTGGTTCGAGAGTGCCCAGGCGTTGCAGTCCGGTACGTATGCGCACGCGTATCCGTGCGGGATCTCCTTAGGTGGCTCAGGTAGGAATTGGTAGTCACTAGGATCACCACCAACCTTGTAGACGACGTATGCCGATGAGTTCGGCAGTTCCGGTGCTGCCCATGCGAACGGCCGGGGCCGGAGTGGCATCTCTCCCTTGAAAGTCCCCGCAGCCGGTCCCGACGGAGAATACCGGTGGCTCATGATTTCCTTGACGACGCGCGAGCGACACGCTCCAAGGTGTTCACCAGGCTCTCAGAGTGGCGGTGCAGCGAATGAGCCACCATGTAGTTGATCTCCTCGCCGCAGCGACCCGGTGCGTTCTTCTGACGGGGCGGACAGGTCCACTCCATCGAGCGCGCCTTCAGGTGTGAAACCCTTCCACCCGACGCCATGGGAGCGGGTTCGGTGGAAGGAGCCGATGAGTTCGGCTTCGAGGGTTGCCTTGATCTCGTCATGTTTCTTCTTGAGCTCATCGGGCGGATCCTCGTACGTGACCGGAGTGTCTTCCGCCATCTCGGATGTAGATGGCGATGTGGTGGATGTCGAAGGTGGTCCCACCGGCGTGCCGGAATGTGTTGACGTCAGAAACCCCCGGCGGGCGGAGACGGGCAACACGGTAGAG
Organism: Lolium rigidum; assembly: GCF_022539505.1. Lineage (NCBI taxonomy): Eukaryota > Viridiplantae > Streptophyta > Magnoliopsida > Poales > Poaceae > Lolium > Lolium rigidum. The sequence goes on from NW_025901359.1 coordinate 1,483, forward strand.
CCGGGAACAACTAGGGCTGCGGGCTGGCCCTGGTCCCTCGGAGCGACGGCCCGCAAAGCCTCCTGGTCGCACGCGCCGATGCCAACCGCAAGGGCGTGCCACCTGACCTATACCTGGTCGGGAAGGTGTGGATGATGCCTCGCTTAGTTTCCTGCAGGGCACACACGTAAACGTTAAATACGAGCCTCGATCGGCTCTCAGGTTATCCCGTGAATCGGCTCAAAGAGCCGATCCACCCATGATTCGGACGAGGTGTCCGAATATATGGTGGTCCCGCTTGATCAAGATAAAGCTGATTAGATCTACGACGATTTAGGGTTTTCACCGCATAATCGGATCATCCTACTCACGATTGGGCCTCACGCTCGCGCACGGTGACCGTAAGCCGATCCTAGACAGGGCCTAAAAACCAACACGAGGTTGATCCCCGAAACATCCTTTCTAGGGCTAGCAAACGCCACCCTACACGCCGCTGGATCCTCCAACCCTTTGTAAGGCCTAACTATTGCGGATGTTAAACTAATCCTTGATGAAACAAGGAGCAACCGTAACGGATCAGATCTACTAAACTATGATCAAGCGGGGTGCCGCCCCTACACCTAAGATAGGTGTAAGGGCGGCTAGACATGCAAGGGTTGCACTACGACAACATATGACACGAAGAACAATGCTAACCCTAACATATCTAAGATAACTACGTTGCTCGCCATCAAAAAGGCTTCAGTACGAGCTACGCATGAACAACGTGGGCAGGCTTGTGCTGCCTAGATCGCAAGATGCGATCTAGGAAGCATGGTGCTTACCGGTAGAAACCCTCGAGACGAAGGAGTTGGCGATGCGCCGAGATTTGTTTGTGGTTGAACGTTGGTTGTTGTTTATTCCATAAACCCTAGGTACATATTTATAGTCCAGGGGACTTTCTAATGTGGGCGTGCACCAAACCGTGCACGAGTAAGATTCTAACTTCTAAACTAAGACGCGATCTAATATGTTACAGATACATGGGCAAACAAGCCCAACTTGGTATAAAAGGCCGACTCACGTATTTCTTCTATATATATATTCTTCACGTCCATCTTGATCACGGCCCACCTCTAACTTGGTCAAATTCTGGTGATAACAGAAACCAAAAACCACTTCTCTTCACCATGCATGCTTGACTTCATAAGACAGAGTTTAGGGTTAGGTGGTAGATACATGATTTTTCATGTTTAATATGTCTAGACCTTGTTTATCAACTTAATTGAATGCTTACTATATGACATAAGAAGACCTTCGATTTTCATTTTTTTGTTTTTTTTTTGAATTTTTATGCCCATTTGAATCTTGGTCAAATGCTAGGTTTGACCAAGATTTGAACAAGCTTAAAACATGAATATGAAAAAGTAAGCATGTATGCTTCATAGTCACTCCAAAATGAAGCTCTTGGGAGGGTTTTCGAAATTTCCATGTTTGAAACCAAAAACCACATCTCTTCATGCTTGACTTCATAAGACAGAGTTTAGGGTTAGGGGGAGATACATGATTTTTCTGGTTTGAATATGTCTAGACCTTGTTTATCAACTTAATTGAATGCTTACTATATGACATAAGAAGACTATGTGCCTTGGTTTTCATTTATTTTGATTTATTTTGAATTTTATGCCCATTTAAACAAGTTTAAATCATGAATATGAATAATTAGTCACTCCAAAATGTAGCTCTTGGGAGGGTTTTTGAAATTTCCATGTTTGAAACCAAAAACCACTTCTCTTCATGCATGCTTGACTTCATAAGACAGAAGTTTAGGGTTTGGGGTAGGCAAAGACGCGCCGACGCGTGGACGCAATTTATTCTCTGTCCCCCTGACATGCACTTGCCAGTGTCTTCAACAGTTTGACATGAGCAGTGAAGCTTTTATTGGAGCCCAGCGGAGAGGGGCTCCATTTCTCGAGCGGTAGCGAGGTGACATGCACCTCGTGTGACATGCGGCCTAAATCCAAATTTAAACATTGCGAAAAAATCTGAAAAAATCATGCACGTTCACAGCACATATTAAGATAACCCCTAAAAATTTCAGATCAAAATTCGAAACATACATCGAGAAAAAAAAGAGAAACTCAGATGTGAATAGTCTACAGAGAAACTCAGATTTGAATTCGGGAACTATTCATGACAGATTTCTCTTTTTTTTCTCGATGTATGTTTCGAATTTTGATCTGAAATTTTTAGGGGTTATTTTAATATGTGCTGTGAACATGCATGATTTTTTTTCAGATTTGTTTGCAATGTTTAAATTTGAATTTAAACCGCATGTCACACGGTGACATGCAATAGGTGCATGTCACCTGATCTGCGGTGACGCTCGGGGCTAAAAAGAAGACCTTTTTTTCTCCATCAAGTCAATGAAAAAATACCCCTTTTTCACCTTGCGCGACATGAGGAGCAGTTCGACCGGGGGAGTACTGTTATCGGGTCTGTTCGTCGCCCTCCTCCTCCCCACCTCATTTCCTCCACTGTTTCACATATTTTAGCTTCTATTTATGCGGTGCCGTGGAGGTGGGGGTCTGGTCGTCACCCTCCTCCTCCCCACCTCATTTCCTCCACTGTCTCGCAACTCCTTGATCTACTACTCCTATCCATATACATGCCACTCAAATGGATGTATTTGTAGATACATCCATTTTAGTGGCAGTTAATATGGACCGGAGGAAGTACTAATAATATGAGGCATGTTTTTGAGTTGGCCCTGTTTAGTAGAGTTTACATTTAAGAGTTTACATCTTTCTACCACCATTATTTTTGATTTAGCTTGTCTTTTGTGCCCACCATTTTATCGAGCAGGGTTAATGCAAGATCCATAGCAAACTAGCTTGTCATGACATTTTTTTGGCGGAGTGCATCTTCTCATGGCGAGCTAGTGACTTTGCCTACTAGAGTTTTTTTTGTTGAACTACATTTTTTGGATTTTCCCATTTTATTTGTGCACAAGCTATGAGCCGCCCACAATTCAGCACCATATATTGGAGTAGGATATTAGCAGGATGCTATCTTCTAGGGCTTTCTTTTCCCCTATATCCAGCCCCACCCACGGATAAGCAAGGACCTCTCTCCCTACCTCGCTCCTAGTCCGTCTCGCTCCCTCTCAGTCCTCCATCCGTAGCCGACATCCACCGCGCCGGAGCCGCCTCGGCCGACGCCGTCAACCACACTCCGTCCGCTTCGTCGGATCTACTTCCCGACTCACCGGTTCATCGTACCGGCCGGCGAGATCGGTACACAAAGCGCCACCATGATCCACCGAACCAAACCGAACGGCCAACGCGCCACCTCCCCGGCCGACCAAGGTTGAACACTTTGTCCGTCGGCTTTTGTTATGTATTTGATTTCCGAGACTAGTTTATTGCTTGCTTCCATCGCTTGTTATTAGCATCTGTTTTTTTTTGTAATGCCTGCTAGATATTCCACTCGAGAATGCCTACGAAGAATCTCGGAGGCAAAATATCTTGCAGAATAAGATAATTGCAGCCTCGATCGGCATACCGTGGAATGGGACAAAATCACCGCACCCCAAGTCGTTGCCGAGATTTTTCACCCGTGTGATGTGCCGCCAAAAGGACGATCCCGTGGGGCTACTGCTGAAGAAGGTATTTAGCCGCACTGCTCAAATTTCATATGTGTTGTTTGCTGATTGATTTGATGAACTTTGATTCGCAGCAGCTAGCCACTGCTCATGTTCCTAACAAAGACAGTGAGCGCGCCAGTGATGCAGATATTGGTAGAAAGGAGGCGGGATTTGGTCCTATTGTTCTAGCAAGCAATCATTTGAGGGGCCACCTAGGATCAGCACATCTGGATCCTCCTAAGCTCAACATTAAGGAGGTAATTTTATAATAGTGTTTTAAACATGACATAATCTAATGTACTGAAAGAGATCAAACTGTCAACAGGAGTGGAGTGGTATAGATGGTAGAGATATAGATATAGATTTCAGATTTCCTAATTTTTTCTTCAAAATAGGGTCGCCCCGCCTCTCGCATCCAAATGATGCACCCACCCTTTTATTGCAATGTTTTAGACTCCATTTAAGGTTTAGAAACTCATGGGTTGCTCAAAGTGGTGACATGAATCGACCAACATATTTCCTTTTAATCTGCTGATTGATTTAATGCATGGCAAATCGCAAAAGCAAGTGACTGCTCATGTCCCCGCTAAGCAGCATTGTAGCACGGATGTCCGTAGTTCCGTTGATGCAAACGTTTGTAGGAACAAAATAGAAGGATGTGGCACTGGGGAAGCTAAGATTAGGCGTCTTCAAAAGGACTTGGATGTGGCCACTTGGCGGAACAAAGAAATGAACCGAGGATGGAATTCTATAATTCAAGATGGCCTACATGCTTCTGCTGATCCGCGAAGCTAGTGGCCGGCAACTTGGTTACCACTTTGGCTGATGCAGATGTCCATGAGATCAACTGGACGATCTTGGAACAGGTGAAAGCACGAGCAGAAACTCTGCACTCATCTTTGCAGGTAGATGATTTTCAAAGGGTGATGCAAGAGCCGCTATATGAATAGATTGTTGTTTCAGTTGATGATGTCTGATACGTCTCCAACGTATCGATAATTTCTTGTGTTCCATGCCACATTATTGATGTTATCTACATGTTTTATGCACACTTTATATCATATTCGTGCATTTTCTGGAACTAACCTATTAACAAGATGCCGAAGTGCCGCTTGTCGTTTTCTGCCGTTTTTGGTTTCGTAAATCCTAGTAAAGAAATATTCTCGGAATTTGACGAAATAAAAGCCCAGAGGCCTATTTTCTCACGAAGCTTCCGTAAGACCGAAGACGAGACGAAGAGGGGCCACGGGGAGCCAAACCCTAGGCGGCGCGGCCCCCTGGCCGCGCGGCCCCGTGGTGTGGGCCCCCGTGCCGCCTCTCGACTTGCCCTTCCGCCTACAAATAGCCTCCGTGACGAAACCCCCAGCACCGAGAGCCACGATACGGAAAACATTACCGAGACGCCGTCGCCGCCGATCCCATCTCGGGGATCCTGGAGATCGCCTCCGCACCCCGCCGGAGAGGGGAATCATCTCCCGAGGACTCTACGCCGCCATGGTCGCCTCCGGTGTGATGTGTGAGTAGTCTACCCCTGGACTATGGGTCCATAGCAAGTAGCTAGATGGTTGTCTTCTCCCCATTGTGCTATCATTGTCGGATCTTGTGAGCTGCCTATCATGATCAAGATCATCTATATGTAATTCTATATGTTGCGTTTGTTGGGATCCGATGAATAGAGAATACTTGTTATGTTGATTATCAAAGTTATGCTTATGTGTTGTTTATGATCTTGCATGCTCTCCGTTATTAGTAGATGCTCTGCCAAGTAGAAGCTTTTAACTCCAAGAGGGAGTACTTATGCTCGATAGTGGGTTCATGCCTCGCATTGACACCTGGGACAAAGGATGTAAAGTTCTAAGGTTGTGTTGTGTCGTTGCCACTAGGGATAAAACATTGATGCTATGTCTAAGGATGTAGTTGTTGATTACATTACGCACCATACTTAATGCAATTGTCTGTTGCTTGCAACTTAATACCGGAGGGGGTTCGGATGATAACCCGAAGGTGGACTTTTTAGGCATAGATGCGCTTGGATGGCGGTCTATGTACTTTGTCGTAATGCCCAATTAAATCTCACTATACTCATCATGATATGTATGTGCATTGTCATGCTCTCTTTATTTGTCAATTGCCCAACCGTAATTTGTTCACCCAACATGCTGTTCGTCTTATGGGAGAGACACCTCTAGTGAACCGTGGACCCCGGTCCAATTCTCTTTACCGAAATACAATCTACCGCAATACTTGTTCTACTCGTTTTCCGCAAACAATCATCTTCCACACAATACGGTTAATCCTTTGTTACAAGCAAGCCGGTGAGATTGACAACCTCACTCGTTTCGTTGGGGCAAAGTACTTTGGTTGTGTTGTGCAGGTTCCACGTTGGCGCCGAATCTCCGGTGTTGCGCCGCACTACATCCCGCCGCCATCAACCTTCAACGTGCTTCTTGGCTCCTCCCCGGTTCGATAAACCTTGGTTTCTTTCTCGAGGGAAAACTTGCCGCTGTGCTCATCATACCTTCCTCTTGGGGTTGCCCAACGAACGTGTGAAATACACGCCATCAAGCATATTTTCTCGGCGCCGTTGCCGGGAGATCAAGACACGCCGCAAGGGGAGTCTCCACTTCTCAATCTCTTTACTTTGTTTTTGTCTTGCTTTATTTTATTTAGTACTTTGTTTGCTGCACTAAATCAAAACACAAAAAAATTAGTTGCTAGTTTTACTTTATTTACTGTCTTGCACTCTATATCAAAAACACGAAAAAATTAGTTTACTTGCATTTACTTTATCTAGTTTGCTTTATTTACTGTTGCTAAAATGGCCAACGCTGAAAATACTAAGTTGTGTGACTTCACAACCACAAATAATAATGATTTCTTATGCACACCTATTGCTCCACCTCGCTACTACAGCAGAATTCTTTGAAATTAAACCTCGCTTTACTCGAATCTTGTCATGAAAGATCAATTTTCCGGAATTAGTTCCGATGATGCCGCTGCCCATCTTAATAATTTTGTTGAACTATGCGAAATGCAAAAATATAAAGATGTAGATGGTGATATTATTAAACTAAAATTGTTCCCTTTCTCATTAAGAGGAAGAGCTAAAGATTGGTTGCTATCTCTCGCCTAAGAATAGTATTGATTCATGGACTAAATGCAAGGATGCTTTTATTGGTAGATATTATCCCCCTGCTAAAATTATATCTTTGAGGAGTAGCATAATGAATTTTAAACAATTAGATACTGAACATGTTGCTCAAGCTTGGGAAAGAATGAAATCTCTGGTTAAAAATTGCCCAACCCATGGACTCGACTACTTGGATGATCATCCAAACCTTCTATGCAGGACTAAATTTTTCTTCACGGAATTTATTGGATTCAGCTGCTGGAGGTACCTTTATGTCCATCACTCTTGGTGAAGCAACAAAGCTTCTTGATAATATGATGATCAACTACTCTGAATGGCACACGGAAAGAGCTCCACAAGGTAAGAAGGTAAATTCTGTCGAAGAAACCTCTTCCTTGAGTGATAAGATTGATGTTATTATGTCTATGCTTGTGAATGATAGGACTAATATTGATCCTAATAATGTTCCGTTAGCTTCATTGGTTGCACAAGAAGAACATGTTGATGTAAACTTCATTAAAAATAATAATTTCAACAACAATGCTTACCGGAACAATTCTAGTAACAACTATAGGCCATATCCTTATAATAATGGCAACGACTATGGTAATTCTTATGGAAATTCTTACAACAATAATAGGAACTCACCCCCTGGACTTGAAGCCATGCTTAAAGAATTTATTGGTACACAAACTGCTTTTAACAAATCTGTTGAAGAAAAGCTTGGGAAAATTGATATACTTGCTTCTAAAGTCGATAGTCTTGTCGTCGATGTTGATCTTTTGAAATCAAAAGTTTTGCCTAATGAGAATCATCATAATAAGATTGCTACTACAGCAAATGCCATTCAAGTTAGAATTAATGAGAATATAAGATTAATGGCTGAACTCGCGTGCTAGGTGGGATAGAGAAGAAAATGAAAAGCTAGCTAAAGAGAAGAATATAGCTAAAGTTTGGACTATTACCACCACTAGTAATGCTAATGCTACACATGTTGCTGCACCGTCTACTCATACTAATAAAAGAATTGGTGTTAGCAATGTTTCCACTTCTAATGCAAAGCGCGAAAAACTGCCTGAAACTGCTAAAACTGCTGAAACTGCCTGTGATAAAGCTGCTGAAATTTTTTCCAACATTGGGGATGATGATCCCATTGCTTTAGATTATAATGGTTTGAATTTTGATGATTGCCACATCTCTGAAGTTATAAAGTTCTTGCAAAAACTTGCTAAAAGTCCTAATGCTAGTGCTATAAATTTGGCTTTCACGCATCATATTACAAATGCTCTCATAAAAGCTAGAGAAGAGAAACTAGAGCGCGAAGCCTCTATTCCTAAAAAGCTAGAAGATGGTTGGGAGCCCATCATTAAGATGAAGGTTAAAGATTTTGATTGTAATGCTTTATGTGATCTTGGTGCAAGTATTTCGTTATGCCGAAGAAAATTTATAATATGCTTGACTTGCCACCGCTGAAAAATTGTTATTTGGATGTTAATCTTGCTGATCATTCTACAAAGAAACCTTTGGGTAAAGTTGATAATGTTCGCATTACCGTTAACAATAACCTTGTTCCCGTTGATTTTGTTGTCTTGGATATTGAATGCAATGCATCTTGTCCAATTATATTGGGAAGACCTTTTCTTCGAACCGTTGGTGCTATTATTGATATGAGGGAAGGAAATATAAAATATCAATTTCCTCTCAAGAAAGGTATGGAACACTTCCCTAGAAAGAGAATGAAGGTACCTTATGATTCTATTATTAGAACAAATTATGATGTTGATGCTTCATCTCTCGATGTTACTTGATACACACTTTCTGCGCCTAGCTGAAAGGCGTTAAAGAAAAGCGCTTATGGGAGACAACCCATGTTTTTACCTACAGTACTTTGTTTTTATTTTGTGTCTTGGAAGTTGTTTACTACTGTAGCAACCTCTCCTTATCTTAGTTTTGAGTTTTGTTGTGCCAAGTTAAGCCGTTGATAGAAAAGTAAGTACTAGATTTGGATTACTGCGCAGTTCCAGATTTCTTTGCTGTCACGAATCTGAGCCCACTGCCTTGCAGGAAGCTCAGAAAATTATGCCAATTTACGTGCATGATCCTCAGATATGTACGCAACTTTCATTAAATTTGAGCATTTTCATTTGAGCAAGTCTGGTACCATTTTAAAATTTGTCAATACGAACTATTCTGTTTTGACAGATTCTGCCTTTTATTTCGCATTGCCTCTTTCGCTATGTTGGATGAATTTCTTTGATCCACTAATGTCCAGTAGCATTATGCAATGTCCAGAAGTGTTAAGAATGATTGTGTCACCTCTGAATATGTCAATTTATATTGTGCACTAACCCTCTAATGAGTTGTTTCGAGTTTGGTGTGGAGGAAGTTTTCAAGGATCAAGAGAGGAGTATGATGCAACATGATCAAGGAGAGTGAAAGCTCTAAGCTTGGGGATGCACCCGGTGGTTCACCCCTGCATATATCAAGAAGACTCAAGCGTCTAAGCTTGGGGATGCCCAAGGCATCCCCTTCTTCATCAACAAATTATCAGGTTCCTCCCCCGAAACTACATTTTTATTCGGCCACATCTTATGTGCTTTTTCTTGGAGCGTCGGTTTGTTTTTGTTTTTGTTTTGTTTGAATAAAATGGATCCTAGCATTCACTTTATGGGAGAGATACACACTCCGCTGTAGCATATGGACAAATATGTCCTTGGTTTCTACTCATAGTATTCATGGCGAAGTTTCTCCTTCGTTAAATTGTTATATGGTTGGAATTGGAAAATGATACATGTAGTAATTGCTATAATGTCTTGGGTAATGTGATACTTGGCAATTGTTGTGCTCATGTTTAAGCTCTTGCATCATATGCTTTGCACCCATTAATGAAGAAATACATAGAGCATGCTAAAATTTGGTTTGCATATTTGGTTTCTCTAAGGTCTAGATAATTTCTAGTTTTGAGTTTGAACAACAAGGAAGACGGTGTAGAGTCTTATAATGCTTTCAATATGTCTTTTATGTGAGTTTTGCTGCACCGGTTCATCCTTGTGTTTGTTTCTAACAAGCCTTGCTAGCCTAAACCTTGTATCGAGAGGGAATACTTCTCATGCATCCAAAATACTTGAGCCAACCACTATGCCATTTGTGTCCACCATACCTACCTACTACATGGTATTTTCCAGCCATTCCAAAGTAAATTGCTTGAGTGCTACCTTTAAAATTCCATCGTTCACCTTTGCAATATATAGCTCATGGGACAAATAGCCTAAAAACTATTGTGGTATTGAATATGTAATTATGCACTTTATCTCTTATTAAGTTGCTTGTTGTGCGATAACCATGTTTACTGGGGAACGCCATCAACTCATTGTTGAATTTCATGTGAGTTGCTATGCATGTTCGTCTTGTCTGAAGTAAGGGCGATCTAAACTGAGTTGAATGGTTTGAGCATGCATATTGTGAGAGAAGAACATTGGGCCGCTAACTAAAGCCATGTTTCATGGTGGAAGTTTCAGTTTTGGACAAACATCCTCAAATCTCTAATGAGAAAAGAATTAATTGTTGTTGAATGCTTAAAGCATTAAAAGAGGAGTCCATTATCTCGTTGTCTATGTTGTCCCGGTATGGATGTCTAAGTTGAGAATAATCAAAAGCGAGAAATCCAAATGCGAGCTTTCTCCTTAGACCTTTGTACAAGGCGGCATAGAGGTACCCTTTGTGAAACTTGGTTAAAGCATATGTATTGCGGTGATAATCCAGGTAGTCCAAGCTAATTAGGACAAGGTGCGAGCACTATTAGTACACTATGCATGAGGCTTGCAACTTATAAGATATAATTTACATGATGCATATGCTTTATTACTACCGTTGACAAAATTGTTTCATGTTTTCAAAATCAAAGCTCTAGCACAAATATAGCAATCGATGCTTTTCCTCTATGAGGACCATTCTTTTACTTTCAATGTTGAGTCAGTTCACCCATTTCTCTCCACCTCAAGAAGCAAACACTTGTGTGAACTGTGCATTGATTCCTACATATTCGCTTATTGCACTTATTATATTACTCTATGTTGACAATATCCATGAGATATACATGTTACAAGTTGAAAGCAACCGCTGAAACTTAATCTTCTTTTGTGTTGCTTCAATACCTTTACTTTGAATTATTGCTTTATGAGTTAACTCTTATGCAAGACTTATTGATGCTTGTCTTGAAGTGCTATTCATGAAAAGTCTTTGCTTTATGATTCACTTGTTTACTCATGTCATCACCATTGTTTTGATCGCTGCATTCTCTACATATGCTTTACAAATAGTATGATCAAGTTTATGATGGCATGTCACTCCGTAAATTATCTTTGTTATCGTTTTACTCGCTCGGGACGAGCAGTAACTAAGCTTGGGGATGCTGATACGTCTCCAACGTATCGATAATTTCTTGTGTTCCATGCCACATTATTGATGTTATCTACATGTTTTATGCACACTTTATATCATATTCGTGCATTTTCCTGGAACTAACCTATTAACAAGATGCCGAAGTGCCGATTGCTGTTTTCTCGCTGTTTTTGGTTTCAGAAATCCTAGTAAAGAAATATTCTCGGAATTGGACGAAATAAAAGCCCAGAGGCCTATTTTCTCACGAAGCTTCCGAAGACCGAAGACGAGACGAAGAGGGGCCACGGGGGAGCCAAACCCTAGGGCGGCGCGGCCCCCCTTGGCCGCGCGGCCCTGTGGTGTGGGCCCCGTGCCGCCTCTCGACTTGCCCTTCCGCCTACAAATAGCCTCCGTGACGAAACCCCCGCACCGAGAGCCACGATACGGAAAACATTATCGAGACGCCGTCGCCGCCGATCCCATCTCGGGGATCCCGGAGATCGCCCTCCGGCACCCCGCCGGAGAGGGGAATCATCTCCCGGAGGACTCTACGCCGCCATGGTCGCCTCCGGTGTGATGTGTGAGTAGTCTACCCCTCGGACTATGGGTCCATAGCAGTAGCTAGATGGTTGTCTTCTCCCCATTGTGCTATCATTGTCGGATCTTGTGAGCTGCCTATCATGATCAAGATCATCTATATGTAATTCTATATGTTGCGTTTGTTGGGATCCGATGAATAGAGAATACTTGTTATGTTGATTATCAAAGTTATGCTTATGTGTTGTTTATGATCTTGCATGCTCTCCGTTATTAGTAGATGCTCTCGGCCAAGTAGATGCTTTTAACTCCAAGAGGGAGTACTTATGCTCGATAGTGGGTTCATGCCCGCATTGACACCGGGACAGAGTGACGTAAAGTTCTAAGGTTGTGTTGTGCTGTTGCCACTAGGGATAAAACATTGATGCTATGTCTAAGGATGTAGTTGTTGATTACATTACGCACCATACTTAATGCAATTGTCTCGTTGCTTGCAACTTAATACCGGAGGGGGTTTGGATGATAACCTCGAAGGTGGACTTTTTAGGCATAGATGCAGCTTGGATGGCGGTCTATGTACTTTGTCGTAATGCCCAATTAAATCTCACTATACTCATCATGATATGTATGTGCATTGTCATGCTCTCTTTATTTGTCAATTGCCCAACCGTAATTTGTTCACCCAACATGTTGTTCGTCTTATGGGAGAGACACCTCTAGTGAACTGTGGACCCCGGTCCAATTCTCTTTACTCGAAATACAATCTACTGCAATACTTGTTCTACTGTTTTCTGCAAACAATCATCTTCCACACAATACGGTTAATCCTTTGTTACAGCAAGCCGGTGAGATTGACAACCTCACTCGTTTCGTTGGGGCAAAGTACTTTGGTTGTGTTGTGCAGGTTCCACGTTGGCGCCGGAATCTCCGGTGTTGCGCCGCACTACATCCCGCCGCCATCAACCTTCAACGTGCTTCTTGGCTCCTCCTCGGTTCGATAAACCTTGGTTTCTTTCTGAGGGAAAACTTGCTGCTGTGCTCATCATACCTTCCTCTTGGGGTTGCCCAACGAACGTGTGAAATACACGCCATCAATGTCCCTGGTTCTTTTGTTTACTTATGTGCTGGTAGTACTTAGGGGAACTATCTTGTACAAGTAATTTTTTCCGATAAAGTTGTACAAGTAAATGGCACATGCTTCGCATGTTTGACCAATTAAGTTAAAAAGCTTCACAAAATCCTGCTATCATGTAGGCAGGCTTGCATTCGCTTTCAACCCAAGTGACTGTTGACTGCAATCTGTAATATGTACCCCTCTGTTGCACTTAATGGTATCCAAGCCCTTGGGCCCCCCTCCATTGTTAAAAAAAGATCGAATTCTTATTGCATCGAAGTTGTTTCACTAAAAAAAAGAGCTCTCACGTGCAAGGCACGTGCAATTTACTAGTATATACTACTAGTAGAGATGGTACACCTAGTCATTAGAGATTTGTTTGTTTTAAAGATATTTTTAATTGTGTACAAGATGGAAAATATAACTTTAGCAAATTCCTAGTATTTTTCATGGTCGATGTAAAAAAAGTATTTTTCATGGTTGATGTAAAAAACAAGTTTTTTTCATGGTCGATGTAAAAAAAGAGAGAAAACATGTCTCATAAAAAGCCTTATGGTTAGCAAAAAAAAATTACGGAGTAACTCTTTTTTACATAGCCCAAATTACTGTTCGATTTTCCATTGAAATATTTTATGTGTATATAGCAAGCGAAGAAGTACACATGCATTTTTCGTTTTATTCTTTTTTGATATTTCAAAATGTATAGAAGATGAATTTCGAAATAAAGAGATCATATGCACCCAAGAACCAACAAGCATATCCCCCTTGACCCCGAACCTACTCAGGGCCCTTTTGTTGTGCCTTTTTTTTTGGATTTTTGGCTTTTGGATTTTGGAAGCCAAAAGAAAAGATCCTTTTGTTTTTGGCTTCCAAAATCCAAAAGCCAAAAAAGCACCTACCAAAGCCAAAAAGCCAAAAAAAAAAAAAGCCACAACAAAAGGGCCCTCAGCTTCAGACCTGTGATTTCGTAGGCTAGGGTTCCACAGTTTTCCACCAACCAGTAATAATTTCAACTCTGCCCCAAAATTCCCACCGAAATCCCCCCCGCTTCCAAAATTCAAAGCGATGTGAAATAAGTACAGTGCCGATCTTATCCCCCCGGACCGCTCAATTCAGACCTATCACCGGCGGCGCCGAACCCCGCATCTCTCTCTCACGCTTCCACCTTGCATGACCCACCGGATCATCTCACACGCGCGCGCCGGCGCCGGCTCACTCGTCCCACTCCCACACCAAGCACTACTGCCTTCTCATCGGCCACCGTAGTGACCGACGATGTGCCACCGTCTCCCTTGCTTTTTAGCAAGCCGGAGTAGCTTCCACCTCCCCCACCCCCACCGACGACCACCGTACCATACGAGCTCCTCCGTAGCCGACTTCCACCTCCGCCTTGTCAGCGACATTCACCATCGCCGGGTTCTCGTATCTTAATCCCCGACTCCTTCCGTCCACCGGACTGGAGAGATGGGTACACAAAGCGCCTCCATGGTCCACGGCAGGAAACCAAAGCGTACACGCGCCCACTCCCAAGAAGGTTGATATGGCCGCTTTCGTTATGCAGGTGCTTTCGAAAAGTATTTTTTTGCTTACTTGCACCGCCATATCATTAGCATTTTTTTTGTAATGCATTCTAGATATTATTGCACTACAGAATGAATTAAAAGAGGAACGGAGACGGAAGATATGTAGCAGATTTGCAAGCCGTGTGGGCACAAACATCTGTAACGCTATTGCCTCTAGTGCAAACCTGAACAAAATCGGAGAAGAACCCTTTCCCCTCCCCAAAGATAAAGAACAATGTTATGATTCACAATTTGATCTTGCTGAGCCTCTTGGAGAGCTGACTCAGGAAGATGCCTTGCCTGACCATTCTCCTCAACCCCACCAGGTGATTTCTGTTTTTTTACTTTGAGATATATGTTGCAACTTCCATGTGTTGTATACTTGTATCCTGAATCCCACCAAACATGTTCACATGCCACCTCTAGGTCTCCTTAACGCATCATATATATGTTTCAAGCATGCACGTCATCCTTTACTTGTTCTTCATTCTATTCCATTTGCATATCATCATATATGGCACTTCTGTAGACTGAAATATCGTTTATGTGTGCTAGAAATCTGCAGCTTCAAGTAAGAATTTCGCAGGAACCACCAATGAGAGGAAGACCTTTCAACAGGCACCTGAATCGGTGATAGAATAGCTGCAACCAAAAAAGAAATCTGCTTCTGCTACTAGACAGTCTCAGCGATTCATGGCACTAGTTGAAGAAAATAACGCAAATGCTAAGAGTACTGAAATAAAAAAACAAGGTGAACACCCCAAGCGGTTGAATCAGCCACCTGTTACCAATCCAGTCAACCAGCGACAATCGGCAGCAGAACCAGTTTCCACAGCAACTTCTCAGCCACAATTGGCAGCAGAACCAGTTTCCACAGCAACTTCTCAACCACAATTGGCAGCAGAACCAGTTTCCACGGCAACTTCTCAGCCACAATTGGGATCAGAAGTAGCTGTGGTAGGAAATACTGCCCAAGGACACACTGTACCAGTCCCAGCTGACACAACCACAACTGGCCAAACACTGCTAGCACAACATCAACAAACTGTTGATGATCTCCCACTGACCCATATTAGTCCCGCCAATCCTGCCATAGACAACTCCCCTGAGTATGAGCCCCACACCGAAGAAGGTACATTTTCCAATGCTTATAGTTTCATTCTCCGTTATAAAGTTATACTTTATAGATAAATATGTATATATAAAAAAAAATATCTACCTTGATAGCTTGATGTAATGCTTAACTTTGTAGTTGCACCACGATAAGAAAAACGAGGGGCCCAACAGTAGGGAAAATGTTCGTAGCTAAGCTTGCTGGGATGGAATCAAGATTTCGCCTTTCATCTATCGTAGGTGGCAGAAGGCCACTGAACCTAGAAGAATCTTGTAAATTAGCATCGGATGTAGGAATTTTTGTCAGGAATGAAACTCCTATCTTCCCAACATGGAAAGAGCACGTAGACACCTCTGCGCATTTTGAAAAATTAGTGCATAGGTTACACGTAAGTCATCTTTCTCTTGGTAATGTTACTCATACTAGTATACCACATTGGCACGTCCCGTTCCTTCTAGCTTGTTGTTGGCTCTATGTATATCGCACCAACGGTTTATATTGTTGTGAACAGTAAAGGTTCGAGTTCGATGATGACCAAGAGGAAGTAAAGCATGTTCTCAACAGTCTATTCTCAGACTGTCTGCGCCAGTATCGCAACAGGCTAAAGAAGAAATACTTCACTGGAAAGATTACTGGGAGTATTCCAACTAGATCTCCTCTTAAGGAAATGACTGACAAACAGTGGGGAGATCTTGTGAAGCACTGATCTGATCCAAAGAATATGGTATGATTTGTAAGACTGATACCAGATCACATGTGGGGACCCCGGACTAGCTGTCCGAAATTCCCTGTTATGTATAC
>NW_025901360.1:0-11147 GCF_022539505.1 Lolium rigidum
ACACACATGTATCAATGTTTCGGTTAATACAATTATAGCATGGTATATAAACATTTATCATAACCATAAAGATATATAATAACCACTTTTATTATTGCCTCTTGGGCATATCTCCAACATACCCATGTCACCCGCTCTGTTTAATATTGAAGTAGCTCACCTTGCCATGCTAATCAACATTTAATATTGTCGGCAGAAATGCAACTCCAACCCTAATTTGTTTGCCCGGGTTTCCTATTCCGCTTAAATTGAATAAGTTGCATCGCATCATGTTTGCCATGTCATGCATATCATCTTTATCATGCCGGTTCTTCTTCCGTAGTAGTAATCTTTGCATCCAATGTTTGTTGTAGCCATTGCTTCTTCCCGGATAGGATCGCGAAGTGGTGTTGTGAGATACGACAAGTCTTCCGACAAGTTCTTCGACATCGTTTCACAGGCGAGCCCACCTCCTTCACCTATTTTACAGTTTCACTCTCGTTGCTCTTTTGCTATCCTTATGTTTCGATTCTTTCGAGTCCCGTGTCCTATTCCACTATTACCGATATGAGTCGTGTTAACTATCCGCTACCTATCGTCGTTGTTTGTTGGTTGAGCATGCGCATGTTTAGGGATCTGCTATTATCTCTATATCTGTTGGGTTTGTTGGGAGGTTATCACATGCTATATCAGTTGTTGGAGATACTCATGCTTTACTTTATTTTTAAGCAGTGGCATCTGTGAGCCCCTTTGCAAAAGCATTGGATCTTTGTCTCGCTAATGTCCCGTAGGACCCGAGTTCTTGTTATTTGTTCCAAGATTGAGCGCTCTATCCGTACGTGGGGATGATTATTGGGACTCCCTCACCCATTATCTTTCCTCAAGTCAGTTGAAAAGGGGGCCACAACCTTGGTTTTATTTGCCTGTGCCATGCTTTACTTACTGTTGTCTTCAGACGTTTATATTATCTACTATACCCCGCAGAACGTTTAGTGAAGCATGTGGTTTAGACGCCTAGCCGTTAACGCAAACCCTGAACCCGTTTCGGAGTATGGCCGAACCTCATTTCGGGTACCTTAGTCGGGTGCCCCCTAGACATTCTTGTTGAACTGGGAACAGTCATGTTGTGAGACTCCACACCTGCTAAGCAGGTTCGAGCATGCGTATGGCTACTTTTGGGCAACCCTTGCAGGGTGTACATCTTATCGACAAGCCGTGTTCGCGGTTATGGACGACTTGGAGATGTTTAACTCGATCATAGAACAACTTGCACCTTTATGTTGTTGTTAATAATTTTCTAATAACTTGCATAGTAATTTAGCACTACTACAACTGATACCTAATAAAACTTGTTAACACTGTGAGTGCCCTTGTTAGTACTACTTCCTTTATGAAGGGGAAATGCATCGGTTGGGTTATGATTGCAGAGTATAGAACTGTTATTTATGTGCTCTCTCAACTCCTCTGTTAGACGAATGTTCTAGCGTGTCTCTATTGGTTAGTACAAGCTTTGTTGCCGCTAAACTCCATCATATAGCCGGGCAGTTTCTATTCCCCACCGACGAGCATAGCCGGTCTTCTGTCGCAAGTACATGCCATTGGTACTTAACCTCGCATTTCTTTCTGTTTTGTCTCCTCCCCTTTTTGTCGGCAATCCTTGGCCCGACTTTCACAGGTTTGAGATGAAGACGTTAGCAAGGTTACCCTTCTGGCATGGCCTGGGCAGGGTTATGGACGCCACTGGTTATCTTCAGGACTCTTAGCCCAATTTATATTTTTCTGTACTCGGACATATTTGATCTTCTGTATGATTTGAATCTTTGTGTTGTACATGTGTATTCTTGACTTGTTGGAGTCGTTATTGTAATATATGTTTCTTGTGGTCCCAATTTTAAACATGTTGTAATGTAACTGCTCGTGGTAATTCCTCTGGCATCACGTGTGTGATTCGTCGCGCACGTCGTGTCGGAGGGCGTCTCAGAATCGATACGTGCGGATTTCGGCGGAATCGGTGGAATTCTCATGGTACCGGATTTGGGGCGTCACAAGTTGGTATCAAAGCCCAGGTTGATGATACCCCACTGGTCCGGTTTGTCTGTAGGATAACTGTTAGAGATAAATTACGTGTGCATGTATTTGGTAGTTTAGGATTTGCAATCTGTATCCTACCTTATCTCTAGGAGAGTCTTCTTAGCCTTCAAGTCTTGTACCACTATATATACTCGCCCATGAGGCTCAATACAACATCCAACATATTTCACATATGTTGGATGTTGTACATGGTATCAGAGCGACACTCTCCTTGACCTAGCCGCCGCACAAGCTTATGCGCCGTGCTTCCCCCGGGGAGGTCGATCTTCGTGATCTACTCTGGAAGCTGCATAACCCGTATAAGGTTTCGTCCGCCGATCGGTTGATCGGCTGCCCTCACGTCTCCTTTTTTTCCGATCTTTAGATCGATTTTTTTTTTGTCCGTGGTCGCTCGACCGACATTTCTTTTTTGGTTTACCGATCATAGATCGGATTGAGTCACTCACTGCCGCCGTCACCGCACGCCTCTACTTCGACAACGGCGTCGATCTACACCGGTCATCTTCATAAACCGCGTGGCACGGCCGCATGCGTCACACACGGGATGCCAACATGCGATGCAGCAGGCTGTCTCGCCCGCGCGGTCTCCATCGCCGGTTCGTCTCCGTCGTCATCGCCCGGGACATCATCGTCAACGTTGCCATCGGCTCCAATCTGTACATCGTCCGCGCCATGGTGCTGCAGCGCACCGTCGGTTTGATCAACCGATCCCGCACACGTCTCCACCAAGCACGTCCCCGAGCACGCATCTACCACCGATCGAGCATTAGGCTGCCGCTGCGTCGCCCCTTCAGGCCGCAGCGTCGCCGCCTTTCGTCCACGCTACCGGCCTCCGACGCGCCGCTGCATCGACTTGCGCCCTGTAGCTACGTCGGCCCCTCGGGCAGATACGTCGCCCCACGCAGTCTACTTCGCCATCCCCATGCACCGACATCCCATGCAACCCCTGCATCGCCTCCCTTAGCGCGCTACGCCATCGTCCGCGCATGGTCTTCTTCACGCGGTCGGGATCTTCCTCGCCTACTTCAAGTAACGCCGCCGCACCACCATAGGTTACATGCATGGCCACTCCTGGTCGTCGTAGGCCTCACCGACTATGACGTGGGCATTACCCTTCGGGTAACTGACATTGTCCTATCCTGTACAGCCCAACTGGAGGCCCATGAAGACAGCCAATGGCGAGATGGGCCACTAGGTCGGTGCCGAAGAAGATTCCTTGAAGAGCAAGACGGAGAGGAACCGAGTAAGGAAAGTTTAGAACTATGTCTCTTGTAAACCTAGTTGTACTCGTGCAGATCTCTTGGGACCTGGCCCTCTATATAAGGGCCAGGAGAGGGGCTGCCGAGGACACAATCAATCTGAGCAACTTTAGCCACCATAAGTCCAGAGCTAGGTCACCGTAGCACTTAGCCTCTCGACGAGAACACAGCCGAAACCTTCGGCACCCCATTGTAACCCATTATTTTTATAATCAAGATCAAACAGGCAGGACGTAAGGGTTTTACCTCATCGAGGGCCCCGAACCTGGGTAAATTGCTCCCCCCGCTTGTCTGTTAACCGATGTCTCGTGTCAGCCTACAGGATTCCATCAACCCTAAGCCCCAATCGGAGGGCATTGCCGAGGAGTACCCTCGTCAATTGGCGCCGTCTGTGGGAATACTGTCGGCACAAGGCAGGTCATCGGCAGTCCCAGTCACATCTGCAGCGTTCACGCTGGAGTCACCAACCTCGCTGGATCGGGAGGATTCAGTTCGCTGTGGATCGTTCGAGTTCGTACCACGCACCGAGGCGTCGCATCCGACCTCTGAAGAATCGCGCGGCAACATGGATACTACTTTCGATGGTGTTCACTTCATCGTCGATTCCAGAGGGTTTCTTCGCCTCCCTAGTTCAAACGCATCAAGCCCAAGAACTTCGGTTCCAGGAGACATCACGCCGGCGGCAACTCTGGCAGTCCTGTCCAGGAGTGCGGGAGAGGGCAGCCGAAGCAGCCTCAGCGCCATAGAGGAGCAAAGGAAAAGACGAAGAGATTCACGTCGCGAAGAAGAAGAGCAAACCATGACTCGTCCTCGACAGTATGAACGAGGGTGCCACAGCATTCAATCAAGCAAGAATCGCCTTCGCAAGCCTTACCTATCAGCCACGGAGCAACTTGAAGCACCGGTTATCTACACTCTTATATCGATCCAAAGGACTGTCTCGAAAAATCCAGTCATCTGCTCAGAAACTGTCGGCAGTTCCTCGAAATCCAACAGTTCTGTGATGACCTGAGGGCTGAAGCTACGGCAAGAGTTCACACGATGGAGAGGAGAGCGGCATCCTACAGTTATCCACCGGAGCCATATATACTAGAGCCGTATGTACCAGCGGGAGGAGGAGACCAGTATGTACCAACCGAGGTGTTTCCAGAATCTCGCGGACAGGTCAGCATGATCCATAAGACCAGTTTTTCAAGAGAGAAGTTAAGAAGTTTTCGCGGGAAGTAAAGTACGCAGAAGTTGCCATGGTCGACACACCCGAATACATCGACTGGTCAGACCAAAGCATATCTTTTAGCAAGGCAGATCACCCGAAGGCCGTCCCGAGGCCTGGCCACGCCGCCCTGGTTCTTGAAGCACAGATTGGAGGATATAATATGAGCAAGGTATTCATGGATGGAGGAAGTGGTCTGAATCTGCTGTTTGCTAGCACGATGAAAGCAATGGGCCTAACAGTCGACATGCTGAGAGAGTCTGACACGGGATTCCACGGCATCATACCGACTCGATTCGCTTATTGCCTTGGTAAAATATCACTGGATGTAGTTTTCGGTACACCTAGCAACTTCAGAAAGGAAAAAATCGATTTCGAAGTGGTCGATTGGGAATCTCAGTATCATGCCATCCTCGGCAGACCAGCGTTTGCTAAGTTTATGGCAGTCCCCCATTATGCGTACCCGAAGTTGAAGATGCCGGGCAATAATGGGACAGCTCTAACCATCCATGGAAGCTTCTCCCGATCAGACAACTGCGACAGAGATTTCCAAAAGATCGCTTCGATATTTGGGACAAGGGAAGAGCTTAATGTGGTTGACGCTATTACAGACCACGCACAGCCGCTAGCAGACAATCGCAACGTGAGATCTGGCGAATTTGACATCGCGAAGGAAGCAAAGTAACAACAAGTGCATCCCTCTGACCCGAAGAAGACAATCAACACTTCGGCAGACCTTACTGTCGCATAGGAAAGCGCACTCATCGAGTTCCTCCATGAGCGCTGGGAAATATTTGCATGGGAACCATCCGACATGCCAGGTATTCCCAGGGAACTCGCTGAGCACGCCCTCAATGTTGACCCAAAAGCCAAACCAGTACAATAGTCGATGCGCCGGTTTTCAGAGCCGAAGAGAAAGGCCATCGACGAAGAAGTTAGTCAGCTCCGCAAGGCCGGATTCATTCAGGAGCTCAAGGAAGCTGAGTGGGTGGCCAATCCAGTCATGGTACCGAAGAAAGGCACAACCGCTCTTCGCATGTGCATCGATTACACGAGCCTCAACAAGCATTGCCCTAAGGATCACTTCCCCTTGCCCCGAATCGATCAGATAGTCGACTCCACAGCAGGATGTGATCGTCTCTCTTTTCTCGATGCGTACTCCGGGTACAACCAGATCAAGCTCAAAAAGGAGGACCAAGAGTTTACCGCATTCATCACCCCCCACGGTGTTTTATGTTACAACGTCATGACTTTCGGGTTGAAAAATGCAGGAGCAACTTATCAGCGATGTATGCAAGCCTGCCTCGGAGAGAATATTGGAAGGAATATCGAAGTCTACATTGATGATATCGTGGTGAAGAAATGTTTGCGGGAAACCTTCGACAATCTCGACAGGTATAAAATCAAGCTGAACCCGAAGAAATGTTTCTTCGGGGTGCCAGGAGGACAAGTACTCGGGTACTTCATCTCAGCCAGAGGGATAGAGGCAAACCCCTTAAAGATCAAAGCTATTCTCGACATGGAGCCGCCAAAGAATTTGCATCAAGTGCAGCAATTGGCAGGACGATTGGCAGCACTCAGCAGATTTATCGCCAAGCTAGGAGAGAAAGCTCTGCCCTTCTACAACCTGATGAAAAAATCAGAAAAGTTCGAGTGGACAGATGAGGCGCAAGAATCTTTCGACAATTTAAAGAGGATCTTGTCGACATCTCTGATACGTCTCAAACGTATCTATAATTTCTTATGTTCCATGCCACATTATTGATGATATCTACATGTTTTCTACACATTATATGTCGTATTTATGCATTTTCCGGCACTAACCTATTAACAAGATGCCGAAGAGCCAGTTGCTGTTTTCTGCTGTTTTTGGTTTCAGAAATCCTAGTAAGAAAATATTCTCGGAATTTGACGAAATCAACGCCCAGGGTCCTATTTTGCCACGAAGCTTCCAGAAGACCGAAAGGGAAACGAAGTGAGGCGACGAGGCGGCGACACGCCAGGGCGGCGCGGCCCACCTCCTGGCCGCGCGGCCCTGTTGTGTGGGCCCCTCGCGTCGCCTCCTGACCTACCCTTTCGCCTACTTAAAGCCTCCGTCGCGAAACCCTCTGTACCGAGAGCCACGATACGGAAAACCTTCCAGAGACGCCGCCGCCGCCAATCCCATCTCGGGGGATTCAGGAGATCGCCTTCGGCACCCTGCCGGGAGAGGGAATCATCTCCTGGAGGACTCTTCACCGCCATGGTCGCCTCCTGAGTGATGAGTGAGTAGTTCACCCCTGGACTATGGGTCCATAGCAGTAGCTAGATGGTCGTCTTCTCCTTATGTGCTTCATTGTTGGATCTTGTGAGCTGCCTAACATGATCAAGATCATCTATCCGTAATGCTATATGTTGTGTTTGTCGGGATCCGATGGATAGAGAATACTATGTTATGTTAATTATCAATCTATTACCTATGTGTTGTTTATGATCTTGCATGCTCTCCGTTATTAGTAGAGGCTCGGCCAAGTTTTTACTCTTAACTCCAAGAGGGAGTATTTATGCTCGATAGTGGGTTCATGCCTCCATTAAATCTGGGACAGTGATAGAAAGTTCTAAGGTTGTGGATGTGCTGTTGCCACTAGGAATAAAACATTGATGCTATGTCCAAGGATGTAGTTGTTGATTACATTACGCACCATACTTAATGCAGTTGTCTGTTGTTTGCAACTTAATACCGGAAGGGGTTCGGATGATAACCTGAAGGTGGACTTTTTAGGCATAGATGCATGCTAGATAGCGGTCTATGTACTTTGTCGTAATGCCCAATTAAATCTCACTATATTTATCATATCATGTATGTGCATTGTCATGCCCTCTCTATTTGTCAATTGCCCGACTGTAATTTGTTCACCCAACATGCTATTTATCTTATGGGAGAGACACCTCTAGTGAACTGTGGACCCCGGTCCTATTCTTTTACATCGAATACAATCTACTGCAATACTTGTTTTACTGTTCTTCGCAAACAATCATCTTCCACACAATACGGTTAATCCTTTGTTACAGCAAGCCGGTGAGATTGACAACCTCACTGTTTCGTTGGGGCAAAGTACTTTGGTTGTGTTGTGCGAGTTCCACGTTGGCGCCGGAATCCACTGGTGTTGCGCCGCACTACATCCCTCCGCCATCAACCTTCAACGTGCTTCTTGGCTCCTCCTGGTTCGATAAACCTTGGTTTCTTTCTGAGGGAAAACTTACTGCTGTGCACATCACACCTTCCTCTTGGGGTTCCCAACGGACGTGTGTGTTTCACGCGCATCAAGACTGTTTTCTGGCGCCGTTGCCGGGGAGATCAAGACACGCTGCAAGGGGAGTCTCCACAATCCAATCTCTTTACTTTGTTTTTGTCTTGCTTTATTTTATTTACTACTTTGTTTGCTGCACTTAAACAAAACACAAAAAAATTAGTTGCTAGCTTTACTTTATTTATTGTCTTGCTCTCTATATCAAAAACACAAAAAAATTAGTTACTTGCATTTACTTTATCTAGTTTGCTTTATTTACTGTTGCTAAAATGAATACTCCTGAAAACACTAAGTTGTGTGACTTCACAACCACAAATAATAATGATTTCCTATGCACACCTATTTCTCCACCTGCTACTACAGCAGAATTCTTTGAAATTAAACCTGCTTTACTTAATCTTGTCATGAGAGAACAATTTTCTGGTATTAGTTCTGATGATGCTGCTGCACATCTTAATAATTTTGTTGAACTATGTGAAATGCAAAAGTATAAAGATCTAGATGGTGATATTATAAAATTAAAATTGTTTCCTTTCTCATTAAGAGGAAGAGCTAAAGATTGGTTGCTATCTTTGCCAAAGAATAGTATTGATTCGTGGACTAAATGTAAGGATGCTTTTATTGGTAGATATTATCCTCCTGCTAAAATTATATCTTTGAGAAGTAGCATAATGAATTTTAAGCAATTAGATAATGAACATGTTGCTCAAGCATGGGAGAGAATGAAATCTTTGGTAAAGAATTGCCCAACCCATGGACTGACTACTTGGATGATCATCCAAACCTTCTATGCGGGACTAAATTTTTCTTCGCGGAACCTATTGGATTCAGCTGCTGGAGGTACCTTTATGTCCATCACTTTGGGGGCGGCTACAAAGCTTCTTGATGATATGATGATAAATTACTCTGAATGGCACACGGAAAGAGCTCCACAAGGTAAGAAGGTAAATTCTGTTGAAGAAACCTCCTCCTTGAGTGATAAGATTGATGTGATTATGTCTATTCTTGTGAATGGTAGATCTAATGTTGATCCTAATAATGTTCCTTTAGCTTCATTGGTTGCTCAAGAAGAAAATGTTGATGTAAACTTCATTAAAAATAATAATTTCAACAACAATGCTTATAGGAACAATTCTGGTAATAACTATAGGCCATATCCTGCTAGTGGTAATGGTTATGGTAATTCTTATGGGAATTCTTACAACAATAATAGGAGTGTACCCCCTGGTCTTGAAGCCATGCTTAAATAATTTATTAGTACACAAACTGCTTTTAACAAATCTGTTGAGGAAAAGCTTGATAAAATTGATATTCTTGCTTCTAGAGTTGATAGACTTGCTTCTGATGTTGATCTTTTAAAATTGAAAGTTATGCCTAATAAGGATATTGATAATAAGATTACCTCTACAGCAAATGCCATCCAAGTTAGAATTAATGAGAATATAAGATTAATGGTTGAATTGCGTGCTAGGTGGGATAGAGAAGAAAATGAAAAACTAGCTAAAGAGAATAATGTAGCTAAAGTTTGGACTATTACCACCACTAGTAATGATAATGATTCACATGTTTCTACACCTCCTACTATCAATGGTAAAATAATTGGTGTTGGCAATGTTTCTACTCCTAGTGCAAAGCGTACAAAACTGCCTGAAATTGCTAAAACTGCTGAAATTGCCTGTGATAAAACTGCTGAAATTTTTTCCAACATTGGGGGTGAGGATCCCATTGCTGTAGATCATAATGGTTTAGATTTTGATGATTGTCACATCTCTGAAGTTATAAAGTTCTTACAAAAACTTGCTAAGAGTCCCAATGCTAGTGCTATAAATTTGGCCTTTACAAAACATATTACAAATGCTCTCATAAAAGCTAGAGAAGAGAAACTAAAACTTGAAACCTCTATTCCTAGAAAGTTAGAAGATGGTTGGGAGCCTATCATTAAGATGAGGGTCAATGATTTTGATTGTAATGCTTTATGTGATCTTGGTGCAAGTATTTCTGTTATGCCTAAGAAAGTCTATGATATGCTTGACTTGCCACCATTGAAAAATTGTTATTTGGATGTTAATCTTGCTGATAATGCTAAAAAGAAACCTTTGGGGAGAGTTGATAATGTTCGCATTATGGTTAACAATAACCTTGTCCCCGTTGATTTTGTTGTCTTGGATATTGAATGCAATGCATCTTGTCCCATTATATTGGGAAGACCTTTTCTTCGAACCGTTGGTGCTACTATTGATATGAAGGAAGGTAATATTAAATATCAATTTCCTCTCAAGAAAGGTACGGAACACTTCCCTTGAAAGAGAATGAAGTTACCTTTTGATTCTATTATTAGAACAAGTTATGATGTCGATGCTTCATCTCTTGATAACACTTGATTCACACTTTCTGCGCCTAGCTGAAAGGCGTTAAAGAAAAGCGCTTATGGGAGACAACCCATGTTTTTACTACAGTACTTTGTTTTATATTTGAGTCTTGGAAGTTGTTTACTACTGTAGCAACCTCTCCTTATCATGTTTTTGTGCCAAGTAGAGTCTCTATGGTAAAGTTGATGCTAGATTTGGATTGCTGCGCAGAAACAGCATTGCTGTCTATCACGAATTCGCGCAGAAGTCTCCGTAAAAAAATCAAACAAATCTGCAAATTTACGTGCGTGATCCTCAGATATGTACGCAACTTTCATTAGTTTTGAGTTTTTCTGTTTAAGCAAGTCTAGTGCCCTTTCAGGTTCGTCTTTACGGACTGTTCTGTTTTTGACAGATTCTGCCTTTTATTTCGCATTGCCTCTTTTGCTATGTTGGATGAATTTCTTTGATCCATTAATGTCCAGTAGCTTTGTGCAATGTCCAGAAGTATTAATAATGATTGTGTCACCTCTGAACATGTGAATTTTTGATTGAGCACTAACCCTCTAATGAGTTTGCTTGAAGTTTGGTGTGAAGGAAGTTTTCAAGGGTCAAGAGAGGAGTATGATATACTAAGATCAAGAGGAGTGAAAGCTCTAAGCTTGGGGATGCCCCGGTGGTTCACCCCTGCATATATTAAGAAGACTCAAGCGTCTAAGCTTGGGGATGCCCAAGGCATCCCCTTCTTCATCGACAACATCATCAGGTTCCTCCCCTGAAACTATATTTTTATTCAGTCACATCTTATGTACTTTGCTTGGAGCGTCGGTTTGTTTTCGGTTTGCTTTTGTTTGAATAAAATGGATCCTAGCATTCATTGTGTGGGAGAGAGACACGCTCCGCTGTTGCATATGGACAAATACGTCCTTAGGCTTTACTCATAGTATTCAAGGCGAAGGTTGAATCT
>NW_025901361.1:0-47043 GCF_022539505.1 Lolium rigidum
GGCGTCGGAACTTTTCGTGGATGGAGGCTCGGGTCCCTGGGGTTTTCCCGATATGAGAAATAAATAGGCGGAAGGGCGGAGCAAACGAGGCGATGAGGCGCCAGTAAAAAGGGCCAGGCGCGGCCAAAGGTGGGGCCGCGCCTGCCCTATGTACTGCCACGTGGCAGCTCTCCCGCGCGTGTCCTTCTGACTCCGTCTTCGTCCCGGAAAAATAAGACTCCGGGCTTTTGTTTCGTTCAATTCCAAGAAATTTTCATGTACAACTTTTCTGAAACACAAAAACAGCAGAAAACAGAAACTGGCACTGCGGCACTGCGTTAATAGGTTAGTCCCAAAAAATACTAAAAAGTGTGGAAAATTGCACATAAAACATATAAGAATTGTAACAAAACAAGCATGAAGCATCAAAAATTATAGATACGTTTGGGACGTATCACACTTACAGCAGCGCTGGCGGTGGCGGCGCCGTTTCTCTTGCCCATGGCTTCAGAGGTTTCTTGAGGGTTCAAAGATCTGGGCGCAGCGGCAATGGGAGGCGAAAGCAAGAAAGAAGAAGAACTGATGGAAGATGTAGGGTAAGTTAATCCCGGAGTTCTCCTAATAAAGGGAAATTACTTTGGAATTCGACTCCCAGATTTGCGCGTAGAAGAAAATGGATGGAATCTGATTGAACACGTGTCCCAAAAAGAGATGGATGAGAGCCACATTACCCCCACTATGCGCAAAGATCGAGGAAACACTTTAGTTAGCGTGCAATGTTCGGTCATTTTAAAAACTGACTGCGTAGACAAGGGATGGGCCCGTTAGGTCGTGTCCCGCCAGTTCCGCTGCCACAGTAGCAATGTCATTACTGATGTCATCAAATTTATCGGCTCCCCTATGTCGCAGCACCCAAATATACGAAAATCAAAGAAATCTATGATGTACGGCTAAACGACTTATAAAGCCTACGTATGACTAAACCACCGTCATTCACAGGCTCAGGGGCTACTCCTATCAGGAGCGCTAGACGCGCACTCGACAAAATCGGTAAATGCATCAACAACAGAAGAAATTCAAGGAGAAACAGTCCGAAGGTTCCAGCAAATCCAGGTTCGAGCCCAGGGACTTGAAACTGTGTAGGATAACGTTGTTTTTCTTTCGGCAGTTAACTATTATCAGTTCACCGAATAAAACTAGGCTCATTATTCTTATCCCTTACGTATGATAAATTGTCGGCTTCTCCTGAAGTCTATAAGGACCCGATATATTCAAAATATCGGATGAAGAAGAAAGTTAAAAAAACATCGACAACAAGGTCTTCGGGTAGTATAACTTGAGTTTATGCACAGTTGAAAACATTCGCATCTAGACTCGGGGGCTACACCCATCAAGAGCGTTGGTCGTGCAACCGATATCAAGCAATTTCAACCTGACGAAAGGCATAAAGACTCAATATTCTTCGGCTGATCAAGGTGTTCGGATGAAGGCATCTTTAGTCCATGCCTGAAGCTTCGCATCGGCCAATCACTTAGGGGCTACTGATGTGGGCATTACCCTTCAGGTACCTGACATTGGCCTACCTCATCTGGCCTAACAAGGGGCTCAAGAGAACCGTCGTGAGCCAAGGTGGACCCATACGTCGGTCGCAGTGGAGAAGACATGAAAGAAGACAGATTCTTAACGGAGAAGCCATGAAAGAAGACATGATAGATTAGATATTGATGTAATCAGTCGGGTTCGGACATGACTCTTGGGACCTGGCCTCCTATATAAAGGCCAGGAGATAGTCTGTCGAACCATACTTACGCAACCAACACAACTTAGCACACACCAACCCTAGAAACTTTGCCTTCCAGCAAGTTCACCATAACGCAGTCTATCGGATGCCCCATTGTAACCTCTTTTTCATCGATAAATCGAGATTAGACAAGCAGGAGTAAGGATTTTACCCCATCGAGGGTCCCAAACCTGGCTCAATCTCGCGTTCTGTACGGTTGGTATCCGATGTCTCATGCTAACCTGCGCGATTCCGTCAACCCTAAGCCCTTATGGTGGGCATTGCCAATTAGCTCCCTCGATAGATGGTGTTAGAGAAGTATATAATGTTGTATACTTTTGCCATTGTATAACTAGTTTTCTGCATTTATTTTTACTTGAACTTCAAGTCATGTGTAATATTGGCCCAATCGGTTATGTTGTAGAGATAAAGTGCATCAATTCAACATGGTATTCGAGTAGAAGTCTTAGGTTCAAATATGGGCTTTCACAAACAAATTACTCTTCCCTTCTTTCTATCCACATATAGGTCTCTTATTGAGTCATGCATGAGATTCTATTTACGTGTGGGTCTCATTGAGTCACACATGAGAGGGATGTTACTGTATGGGTGTTGATTGTTCACCTTCTTTCCATCAGTTGGGTGGATATAACTTGCAATTATAATGACCGAACTGATAATTTTTATTTATTTTACCCGTTGGTGCATGAAGCTAAACAATATGGAACAGAGAGTGGCTAAATGCGAGGTCAAGTTACATGTAGCCCCTTATTCTGAAACATTTAAAAATCATGTTTCAAAGTTTGAAATAAATCTGAAAAAACATCGTAGAGATAACCAATGATGAATACTTAAACATGTAATATCTCAATACGAACTACTGCATATTATAATTTATCGGATTTTATCCTTTTGTGTAGCCTAGAATACTAACATGGGTATACCCTTCGGGTACCCATTATTAGTATACCTGGCTCGACTCGGCCCAATATGGAGAAGGCCCAACAAGGCAACCCGAAGAAGTAGTCGACTATGACTCTTGTAAAACCCTAGGCTGGTTGCATATATAAAGCCAGCCAGGGCACCCGATAGAGGGACAACAGAGAGACAACATAGCTCCGCCTATGGCGGCACCCTGTAAACATACATATGATCATATACTGGATTGCTAGCAGCACGTAGGGATCCTCCACCGAGGGGACCCGAAGCTGGGTACGTCGTGTGCCTAATCTCGCTCCCGGAATCTCCATCGTCGCTCTTTCTCGAAACCCAAGTCTACAATACGTAGGCATTGGCGAGGTGATCCCTCGTCAATTGGCGCCATCTATGGGAACCGTAACGACTGGATTTTGTTATCCGGACGGGATCCATCATCATCAACAACGGTCAGATCACATCTGACCGGTGGCACGTTCAACAACTTCGTCGACAAAGCATGGCGATTCCATCATCATCAACAGTGGCGTTTTCTCCATTGCCGCGCCAAGCCAGAGAACACGAATTTCCGATCTAATCTACAATGGTCTATGTGGATTTGGCTATGAAGCACCAAGTACAATGGCCGTCTTCCTCATTCTTCGACTACACGTCGGGGCAGCTCCCTCAGTGAATATCTGCAGGAATTCATTGTTGTTTGAGCACGTTGTCTCAGGCACCCAACGTATCATCAATCCATCAAGTTCCAAGAAGCTGCTGCAACCCACGTGGTTTGGTCTCAAAAAAAAAATACTCAAGATTGATTCAATTACTCTTTGCCAGCGATACCTTACAAGCAAAGGAAAAGGAAAACACTACGGAGCAGGAATTCGATCCTACGAGTCGGGCGTGAACAAGGCGCTTGCCGCTGCAATGTTGCGGAAAAGGAAAAAAAATTCTGCGAGAGGAAACCGGGGCATTTCTCTGTCGACTGTCAATCAAGAAAAATCTACGGACCCGAAACAGTCTAAAAAAAAATCGTAGAGTACAAAGTCGAAGAATCCTTCAAGTATTCCGTTCATCCGCCAGCGAGACGCACACTCGCCAATTCGTCATCCGGCAC
This sequence comes from Lolium rigidum, assembly GCF_022539505.1. Taxonomy (NCBI): domain Eukaryota; kingdom Viridiplantae; phylum Streptophyta; class Magnoliopsida; order Poales; family Poaceae; genus Lolium; species Lolium rigidum. The sequence goes on from NW_025901361.1 coordinate 3,798, forward strand.
AAAGACTACAAGCTTTGCTTTCACGTCCATGATCAAGGACTCTGCCGCCGCGCCTCCATCCGCGTCGACTGCGTCACATCTTCTTCCGGCCAAACGCCGCATCTTACCCTAGTACTCGGAGCTCGTCCTTGGCAGACTCAGCCGTCGCGAACTTGTCATCTGTCAGAAGGACCATCAGGTGCTATATTTTCAATTACGCAAAATTTATTTTAGCCAAATATTATCAGCACGTGCTATTATCTGCGCGCAAATTTGCGCACTATAATATAACTGCAGATTGAAACAAAGAGTTGACTACTCTACTCGCTCGACCGCGCCTGCCATTGCGCACCCGCCATGTGCTCGGGGGCTCGCCTGTCGTGGACCCGACATTGCGGACTCGATATACTCGGGTGTTTGATGTCTACGGGAGCTTCTATTCTTGTAGACAGTGTTGGGCCTCCAAGAGCAGAGGTTTGTAGAACAGCAGCAAGTTTCCCTTAAGTGGATTACCCAAGGTTTATCGATCTCAGAGAGGAAGAGGTCAAAGATATCCCTCTCAGGCCACCCCTGCAACCACAAAGCAAGAAGTCTCTTGTGTCCCCAACACACCTAATAGGTGTACTAGTTCGGCGAAGAGATAGTGAAATACAGGTGGTATGAATAAGTAGTAGAAACGGCACCAGAAAAGTGCTTTGCCCAGGACAGTAAACAAGCAGTAGTAATGCAGCAGTAGTAACGCAGCGGAGTAACGCAGATGAAACAAGTAAACAAGCAGCGATAGCGATATTTAGGAACAAGGCCTAGGGATTAGACTTTCACTAGTGGACACTCTCAACATTGATCACATAACAGAATAGATAAATGCATACTCTACACTCTCTTGTTGGATGATGAACACATTGCGTAGGATTACACGAACCCTCAATGCCGGAGTTAACAAGCTCCACAATTCAATGTTCATATTTAAATAACCTTAGAGTGCATGAAAGATCAATTCGACTAAACCAAGTACTAACATAGCATGCACACTGTCACCTTCATGCTATGTAGGAGGAATAATACACATCAATACTATCATAGCAATAGTTAACTTCATAATCTACAAGAGATCATAATCATAGCATAAACCAAGTACTAACACGGATGCACACACCGTCACCATTACACCGTGCGGGAGGAATAAAACTACTTTAATAACATTGCTAGAGTAGCACATAGATAAATTGTGATACAAAACACATTGCAATCATAAAGAGATATAAATAAGCACTTCACTACGCCATTCATAACAGTGAGTAAGTATTCTGTGAAATATAGCCTAAGAGACCCACACGGTGCACACACTATCACCTTTACACACGTGGGACAAGGAGTCTCCGGAGATCACATAAGTAAAACTCACTTGACTAGCATAATGACATCTAGATTACAAGCATCATCATATGAATCTCAATCATGTAAGGCAGCTCATGAGATTATTGTATTGAAGCACATAGGAGAGAGATGAACCACATAGCTACCGGTACAGCCCCGAGCCTCGATGGAGAACTACTCCCTCCTCATGGGAGCAGCGAGCGGTGATGAAGATGGCGGTGGAGATGGCAGCGGTGTCGATGGAGAAGCCTTCCGGGGCACTTCCCCGCTCCGGCAGGTGCCGGAACAGAGACTCCTGTCCCCCGGATCTTGGCTTCGCGATGGCGGCGGCTCCGGAAGGTTTCGTGGGTTTCGTCCTCCGTAATAGGGTTTTCGCGACGGAGGCTTTAAATAGGCGGAAGGGCAGCCTCGGAGGGGGCTCGGGGCCACCACACCATAGGGCGGCGCGGCCCCCTTCCGGCCGCGCCGGGTGTGGTGTGGGGCCCCCGGGGCTTCCTCCTGGCGGCTCTCGGGTGTTCTGGATGGTTCCGGGAAAAATAGGAACCTGGGTCTTGATTTCGTCCGATTCCGAGAATATTTCGTTACTAGGCTTTCTGAAACCAAAAACAGCAAAAAACAGGAACTGGCACTTCGGCATCTTGTCAACAGGTTAGTTTCGGAAAACGCATAAATATGGCATATAATGTGCATAAAACATGTAGATATCATCAATAATGTGGCACGAAACATAAGAAATTATCGATACGTCGGAGACGTATCAGCATCCCCAAGCTTAGTTCTGCTCGTCCCGAGCAGGTAAAACGATAACAAAGATAATTTCTGAAGTGACATGCCATCATAAACTTGATCATATTGTATACATATGTAATGAATGCAGCGATCAAAACAATGATAATGACATGAGTAAACAACTGAATCATAAAGCAAAGACTTTTCATGAATAGTACTTCAAGACAAGCATCAATAAGTCTTGCATAAGAGTTAACTCATAAAGCAATAAATCAAAGTAGAGGTATTGAAGCAACACAAAGGAAGATGAAGTTTCAGCGGTTGCTTTCAACTTATAACATGTATATCTCATGGATATTGTCAACATAGAGTATTATAACAAGGGCAATATGCAAGTATGTAGGAATCAATGCACAGTTCACACAAGTGTTTGCTTCTTGAGGTGGAGAGAGATAGGTGAACTGACTCAACATAAAAGTAAAAGAAAGGTCCTTCAATGAGGAAAGCATCGATTGCTATATTTGTGCTAGAGCTTTTATTTTGAAAACATGAAACAATTTTGTCAACGGTAGTAATAAAGCATATGAGTTATGTAAATTATATCTTACAAGTTGCAAGCCTCATGCATAGTATACTAATAGTGCCCGCACCTTGTCCTAATTAGCTTGGACTACCGGATCATCACAATACACATGTTTTAACCAAGTGTCACAATGGGGTACCTCCATGCCGCTCTGTACAAAGGTCTAAGGAGAAAGCTCGCATTTTGGATTTCTCGCTTTTGATTATTCTCAACTTAGACATCCATACCGGGACAACATGGACAACGAGATAATGGACTCCTCTTTAATGCATAAGCATGTGGCAACAATTATTATTCTCATATGAGATTGAGGATATATGTCCAAAACTGAAACTTCCACCATGAATCATGGTTTTAGTTAGCGGCCCAATGTTCTTCTCTAACAATATGCATGCTCCAACCATTAAGGTGGTAGATCTCTCTTACTTCGGACAAGACGGACATGCATAGCAACTCACATGATATTCAACAAAGAATAGTTGATGGCGTCCCCAGAAACATGGTTATCGCACAACAAGCAACATAATAAGAGATAAAGTGCATAAGTACATATTCAATACCGCAATAGTTTTTTAAGCTATTTGTCCCATGAGCTATGTATTGCAAAGGTGAATGATGGAATTTTAAAGGTAGCACTCAAGCAATTTACTTTGGAATGGCGGATAAATACCATGTAGTAGGTAGGTATGGTGGATACAATTGGCATAGTGGTTGGCTCAAGTATTTTGGATGCATGAGAAGTATTCCCTCTCGATACAAGGTTTAGGCTAGCAAGGTTATTTGAAACAAACACAAGGATGAACGGTGCAGCAAAACTCACATAAAAGACATATTGTAAACATCATAAGACTCTACACCGTCTTCCTTGTTGTTCAAAACTCAATACTAGATATTATCTAGACTCTAGAGAAACCAAATATGCAAACCAAATTAGCAAGCTCTAAGTGTTTCTTCATTAATGGGTGCAAAGTATATGATGCAAGAGCTTAAACATGAGCACAACAATTGCCAAGTATCAAATTATCCAAGACATTTTAGAATTACTACATGTAGCATTTTCCAATTCCAACCATATAACAATTTAACGAAGAAGAAACTTCGCCATGAATACTATGAGTAGAGCCTAAGGACATACTTGTCCATATGCTACAGCGGAGCGTGTCTCTCTCCCACAAAGTGAATGCTAGGATCCATTTTATTCAAACAAAAAAAAAAAAAAAACAAACCGACGCTCCAAGCAAAGTGCATAAGATGTGACGGAATAAAAATATAGTTTCAGGGGAGGAACCTGATAATGTTGTCGATGAAGAAGGGGATGCCTTGGGCATCCCCAAGCTTAGACGCTTGAGTCTTATTATAATATGCAGGGGTGAACCACCGGGGTATCCCCAAGCTTAGAGCTTTCACTCTCCTTGATCATATTGCATCATACTCCTCTCTTGATCCTTGAGAACTTCCTCCACACCAAACTCGAAACAACTCATTAGAGGGTTAGTGCACAATTAAAAATTCACATGTTCAGAGGTGACAAAATCATTCTTAACACTTCTGGACATTGCTCAAAGCTACTGGAAGGTAATGGAACAAAGAAATCCACCCAACACAACGAAAGACGCAATGCGAAATAAAAGGCAGAATCTGTCAAAACATAACAGTCCGTAAAGACGAATTTTAAAATGGCACCAGACTTGCTCAAATGAAAATGCCCAAATTGAATGAAAGTTGCGTACATATCTGAGGATCATGCACATAAATTGGCTTAATTTTCTGAGCTACCTACAGGGAGGTAGACCCAGATTCGTGACAGCAAAGAAATCTGGAACTGCGCAGTAATCCAAATCAAGTATCAACCTTTCTATCAACGACTTTGCTTGGCACAACAAAACACAAAACTAAGATAAGGAGAGGTTGCTACAGTAGTAAACAACTTCCAAGACACAAATATAAAACAAAGTACTGTAGCAAAATAACACATGGGTTATCTCCCAAGAAGTTCTTTCTTTATAGCCATTAAGATGGGCTCAGCAGTTTTAATGATGCACTCGCAAGAAATAGTATTTGAAGCAAAAGAGAGCATCAAGAGGCAAATTCAAAACAAATTTAAGTCTAACATGCTTCCTATGCATAGGAATCTTGTAAATAAACAAGTTCAAGAAGCATAATGCAACAAGCATAGAAAAACTAGACAAGCTCAACTTCAAGATTTTAAGCATATAGAGAGGTGTTTTAGTAACATGAAAATTTCTACCACCATATTTTCCTCTCTCATAATAACTTTCGAGTAGCAACATGAGCAAACTCAACAATATAACTATCACATAAATCATTCTTATCATGAGTCTCATGCATAAAATTATTACTCTCCACATAAGCATAATCAATTTTATTAGTAATAGTGGGAGCAAATTCAACAAAGTAGTTATCATTATTATTCTCATCAAGTGTAGGAGGCGTAGTATAATCACAATAAAATTTACTCTCCATAGTAGGTTGTACCAAAAGACCACTATTATAATCATCATAAATAGGGGGCAAAGTATCATCAAAGAAAATTTTCTCCTCAATGCTTGGGGGACTAAAAAGATCATGAAAACCAGCTTCCCCAAGCTTAGAACTTTCTATATCATTATCAACAATGGTGTTCAAAGCGTTCATACTAATATTACTACCGAGCATGCAAATAAGATTCCATAGGTTTTTTAATTTTCGCATCAAACAATCCATGTTTTAAATCAGGAAATAGAATAAGAAGTTCATTGTTGTCCATTATGCCAAACTAGTGTAAACAAGAAACAAAAAGATGCAATTGCAGGATCTAAAGGAAATAGCTTCGAGCACAAACAAAATGGCGCCAGAAAAGTACTGTTACCTGGAACCGGAGTATGAGTGCCTTTTTAACTTTCCTCCCGGCAACGGCGCCGGAAAAGTGCTTGATGTCTACGGGAGCTTCTATTCTTGTAGACGAGTGTTGGGCCTCCAAGAGCAGAGGTTTGTAGAACAGCAGCAAGTTTCCCTTAAGTGGATTACCCAAGGTTTATCGATCTCAGGGAGGAAGAGGTCAAAGATATCCCTCTCATGCAACCCTGCAACCACAAAGCAAGAAGTCTCTTGTGTCCCCAACACACCTAATAGGTGTACTAGTTCGGCGAAGAGATAGTGAAATACAGGTGGTATGAATAAGTAGTAGAAACGGCACCAGAAAAGTGCTTTGCCCAGGACAGTAAACAAGCAGTAGTAATGCAGCAGTAGTAACGCAGCAGTAGTAACGCTGATAAAACGAGTAAACAAGCAGCGATAGCGATATTTAGGAACAAGGCCTAGGGATTAGACTTTCACTAGTGGACACTCTCAACATTGATCACATAACAGAATAGATAAATGCATACTCTACACTCTCTTGTTGGATGATGAACACATTGCGTAGGATTACACGAACCCTCAATGCCGGAGTTAACAAGCTCCACAATTCAATGTTCATATTTAAATAACCTTAGAGTGCATGAAAGATCAATTCGACTAAACCAAGTACTAACATAGCATGCACACTTGTCACCTTCATGCTATGTAGGAGGAATAATACACATCAATACTATCATAGCAATAGTTAACTTCATAATCTACAAGAGATCATAATCATAGCATAAACCAAGTACTAACACGGATGCACACACTCGTCACCATTACACCGTGCAGGAGGAATAAAACTACTTTAATAACATTGCTAGAGTAGCACATAGATAAATTGTGATACAAAACACATTGCAATCATAAAGAGATATAAATAAGCACTTCACTACGCCATTCATAATAGTGAGTAAGTATTCTGTGAAATATAGCCTAAGAGACCCACACGGTGCACACACTCGTCACCTTTACACACGTGGGACAAGGAGTCTCCGGAGATCACATAAGTAAAACTCACTTGACTAGCATAATGACATCTAGATTACAAGCATCATCATATGAATCTCAATCATGTAAGGCAGCTCATGAGATTATTGTATTGAAGCACATAGGAGAGCGATGAACCACATAGCTACCGGTACAGCCCCGAGCCTCGATGGAGAACTACTCCCTCCTCATGGGAGCAACGGCGGTGATGAAGATGGCGGTGGAGATGGCAGCGGTGTCGATGGAGAAGCCTTCCGGGGGCACTTCCCCGCTCCGGCAGGGTGCCGGAACGGAGACTCCTGTCCCCGGATCTTGGCTTCGCGATGGCAGCGGCTCCGGAAGGTTTCGTGGGTTTCGTCCTCCGTAATAGGGTTTTCGCGACGGAGGCTTTAAATAGGCGGAAGGGCAGCCTCGGAGGGGGCCCGGGGCCACCACACCATAGGGCGGCGCGGCCCCCTCCGGCCGCGCCGGGGTGTGGTGTGGGGCCCCCAGGGCTTCCCTCTAGCGGCTCTCGGGTGTTCTGGATGGTTCCGGGAAAAATAGGAACCTGGGTCTTGATTTCGTCCGATTCCGAGAATATTTCGTTACTAGGATTTCTGAAACCAAAAACAGCAAAAAACAGGAACTGGCACTTCGGCATCTTGTCAATAGGTTAGTTCCGGAAAACGCATAAATATGACATATAATGTGCATAAAACATGTAGATATCATCAATAATGTGGCATGGAACATAAGAAATTATCGATACGTCGGAGACGTATCAGTGTTCGCCAGCTGCATATCCGCCATATCGATTGTGTCCTCTACATCGACTACTTTTGGCTAGGCGCCACACGACTACATCAACTATGTCCGCCACATGACTTGCTTCCACGTCGGCTCCACCGCAGCCGATAAAAAAGCTAAGTGTTCCTATTCCAAGAGTCAATTATTATTTACTTTCGCCACACCCAAATACTTGGGGGATTACAATATTACAACAAATTCATCCAACCACTCGGGGTTGCGCCATTACATCGTTACCGCAAATACACCAATGGATTTATTTTCTTCGGCTCTGGATATATTTCCTTCGGCTCAGTGGATTTATTTTGTCCGGCTTACTGAAATTATCTTCTTCGGCTTAGTGGATTCATCTTCTTCGGCTTACTGGATTTTGTCTTCGTTGGATTCATCTTATAAGGATATCATCGGATTCATCTTCTATGGTTATTACTGGATTTATTTTCTTCGGGTCAATGGATTCATCCTCTAGGATATCATCAGATTCATCTTCTATGGTTATTACTGGATTCTTCGGTTCAATGGATTCATCTTCAATATATGCTTCATATTTAATGTGGATTCATGTTATATTATTGTCAATAGATTTATCCTAAATGGCTTCACCTTATATGACGCCGCGACTCCGTTAACTTCTTCCGATATCATGACTAACACTCGGGGGCTCGACAACGACTTCGCCGTGGGTCACAACTGCGACACGGCGCCTAAGCAACAATCATGACATCACCCCAACAACGCTCGGGGGCTCGGTTATTTCTTCATCAACAATTTGGCGAAATCTATTTTCGCTATTTGGTGCTTTCCACTTCGGCTGACTTCTTTTCTGCACACTTCATCGCGCGATTGACTCCGTTGTGCCCAATAAGCTAAGTGTTCCTTTATTTTACACAAAGTTTATTATCATTTACTTTCGCCGCACCCGACACTCGGGGGCTGCGCCATACTTCTCCACTTTACATCTCAGGTTGACAAAAGAAGAATTGCGCCGACGAAATCGTCTTCAAGAGAGAACCCGACGAAATCTTCTTTAAAGAGGACCCGACAAAATTGTCTTCAAGATAGAACCCGAAGAAATCTTTTTCAAGGAGGACCCGACAAAATTGTCTTCAAGAGAGAACCCGAAGAAATCTTTTTCAGGGAGGACAAGACGAAATTTTCTTCAAAGAGGACCCGACGAAACTTTCTTCAAGGAGGAACTAAAAAAAGGAAGGGAAAAATCTTCGGATCCATATACTCGTCATTTATTCCAAATGCATATTCGAGGAAAAGCATACTTCAAGGAAGTCGATAAAGAAAGTTGAGCCTACACCCAAGTGCAAACACTCGGCTGTAGCCTCGGGGGCTACTCCCATCGGGAGCGCTGGTCGCGCACCCGAGGAAATGAAATCAATATAGCAAGTCAATACATAAGGAGCTTCAAGAGCTTATTCGACAAAAGATAGCAACCCGGAAAAACGGTTCAACCCGAAGAAATAGAGCATTCCATTAGCCGAACAAAAGGCACTCGAAAATATATTCTCTGAGCGCCTCAGTCGCGAATTAATCTCTGAATGCCGCAATTGCGAAGGTATCCGAGCTCTTCCAGAGTGGTATCTCACTGATGGCTCGGCCCCCCCCGGAAAGGGGCCTTCTTCGCCTTCCCACCTAAGCTGCGCAGGAAAGGCCCAAAGCCAATCCCACAAAAAAGGTTGAATACAGGCCTTTACCATGTCTAGACAAAAGGAATACTCCTTTTATAGAGAATGGAGCGGGTAGCGGGAATCGAACCCGCATCGTTAGCTTGGAAGGCTAGGGGTTATAGTCGACGTTGATTTATTATTTTTAACGTAAGTCCCCAGGATCCGTTCTGCGCGGCGTGGCACCGCCTCTGACGGCGCTTTGCTACTTTTTTCCGTGTCAACAGATAGGAAGAAAAATCCTAACGGACGCGTTAGGTACCCGATAAAACATGACTGGAATTCGGCATCTGGTAAGACCTTAAGCGGCACATGTCGAATTATGCCAGTATCCCGAATTCGTGTCCGGGGACGCGAGTTTGAAGTAGATTTATACGGATTGCCACAAGTGCATTAACTGGTACCCGAGCTTTCGGATGAACCAGCCCTATTTACCAATATCCCTGTGCAATATAGAAATCGAGAAAAATATAGTGTTTCCGTGCACTCGAAATATATGAAAAACAAAGAAATGAAGTCTGGAGATTTCATCCGATTTCATCTTATTCTGCGAATCAAATAAATATAGTAAAGTTGTTTACCCAAAGCTTCGGCTTCATGAAGAAAAATGTATATCAAAATAAGACAAGATAACAAAATAGTTTACTCGACCTGAGTTTTTTTTTGTCTTGCAGGTAAATATATAAAGGTTTGTAGACTCAACTCGACTCTGCGACTCGAGTGGAGCCTACTCCCATCAGGAGTGCTGGATTTCATTATGTCCTCTAACAGGAGCCGATAAAAAGAGGGGCTGCGCCCAGAAGTACAGTCAAGTTCTTCATCGAGTAGTACAACTTGAGTCTATGCCCAAGTGCAAGCACTTGCCCATAGACTCGGGGGCTACTCCCATCGGGAGCGCTGGCCGAACTTCGAGACATCATCTACGCTACACATGATCTACATGGACCTCGCCTTGTATTTCTTCGACTTCGGAGATGATTATGCTTGGAGTCTCTACGCAAGTCTTCGACTTCCCTAGACACTCGGGGGCTACTGACATGGGTATACCCTTCGGGTACCCATTATTAGTATACCTAGCTCGGCTCGGCCCAATATGGAGAAGGCCCAACAAGGCAACCCGAAGAAGTAGTCGACTAGGACTCTTGTAAAACCCTAGGCTGGTTGCATATATAAAGCCAGCCAGGGCACCCGATAGAGGGACAACAGAGAGACAACATAGCTCCGTCTATGGCGGCACCCTGTAAACATACATATGATCATATACTGGATTGCTAGCAGCACGTAGGGATCCTCCACCGAGGGGACCCGAAGCTGGGTACGTCGTGTGCCTAATCTCGCTCCCGGAGTCTCCATCGTCGCTCTCTCCCGAAACCCAAGTCTACAATACGTAAGCATTGGCGAGGTGATCCCTCGTCAAATACATAGTTGTTCACTTGCATACGTTGTACTCTCTTAGTTTACAATTACTTCGTGTTCTAGGTTTAGTCAAAGTCAAAATTTATAATTATTTACTAAATATTTTGCAAAGATATCAACTTTCATAATGTAAAAGTTATAGTTTTTGAATCACTATAACCTATATATATCTTCATACTATGTGCATTTGATATTATACTTGTTGGTATTTTTCACTACAACTTTGATTAAACTTGATGGCGCTTGATTTTGTTTTAAACCAAAACGTAAAGTAAAAAAAATAGGGGGAATATACACCATTGGCTACCTCTAAGGCTTTGTTTAAATTTTATTTTAACCTTAGAATACAAATTACGAGTGTTTAAAAATAAATAGCTACATTTTTTAAATAAAGGGAATATATTAATATCAAAAGATACTAATTACACCCAGCCTCTGCAACAACTCTCACCCTAATAGCAGTACGGATGCACACAACCAAAAAAGAGTAAAGAAAACTAAGAAATAAAAGTCCCGCTATAGCCTTCTAGACCTAGCAACAGCAATACAACCACCACCGTGACAACACCTGAAGTACAGACTCTCCAAAAGCGATGCCTCCAAGAAGGAAATAGTGCACCAGCGCCGTCATCGCCCGACTAAAGGTCTTAGGTTTTCATCCTGGAGATAATATCCACTCTCAAAATAATGCCTCCAACAAGAACATTGTCAGGCACAACCAGTTAAGCCAGACCTTGGGTTTTCACCCTGAGAGGTAAGACTCTGAACTTCCACTGTGCTGCCGCTCCCCACATACATATCACTGTTGCGGAGCCGGAACGCCAAGCAGATCCCTCAGCATCACAGAGACTCGAACCTCCTTTAGCCAGTCCACCAATCCGGCCTTCATGATATTTCTTTTTCTGACTTCACCATGGACCAAAAAGTCACCTGATGCCAACACAGAATAAAACTTCGCGCTGCTCCCTCCGGAACGAAACGGTCGGAATAAAAACATGGGTGTGCGCGACCGAATACCACCCGATCTAGCAAACTGCAGGCAAAAGATGCACCGTTTCATTTGCCAGCGGAGCTTTCCGGAACTCATCTCTGCAGCCAGATCAAAGCAAATTGACCTCCGGAAGATCTTCATCCTCGCAAGCGAGAAACCCGAGGACCGCCACCAAAAACAAAGCAAGATCAGCAGCCCCCACGCCGCTAATCCCTCCTGCCGGATCACCAAGGAAGAGGACATCGACGCGGATCATGCGTACCGCCGCCGAACCGTTACCAGGGGTGAGGCCGCCACCGCTCCACCGAATCCTCCATGGCTACCGACGGAGAGCCTCAGGCGCCGGCCAAGTAGCCGTCCCGCCTGGCTTCCTCCACCGGCGCTACATCACCTCCCATGGAACGCCACCGCGGAAACCCTCTTCTCCCCCTCGTCGTTTCGATGAAGGGGGTTCTGCCTCCATCGCTAGAGCCAGGCCGGAACCGGGGCCGTGGCCGGAGCCGAGGCACGGGGGCTAGGGCCGAGGCCAGCGCCGGGGTCGGGGCAGCGGCAGCGGATGAGGGCGACGGGCGGCGGGTGGCTGTGGGACGCAGGGGAGGAGGAGCCTCCGCGCCGTCCGGGAGGGGACGGGTTAGGCTTTGACAATACCTTGCTTCTGTTTTGAGTTTCTTATATAAAAGGCCGTTATTAACACATCACAGTTTGGTGTGCTCAGAGAAGCCAGTCCAATCAAATTGCCCCGATTTGTCATGAAGCGTGCCAAACTGCCAATGGCTGGGAATTGTCGGGAGCATCTTGGGTGCCCCCGAGAGCACTAAGACTAGTCATAGTGGGAAGTAACATAGAGTACTAACATGCACATGTTACTACTCTATGTTACTACCTTTATACTACCTCCGTTTCAAGGAATAAGGCGCACGCGGATTTCAAGACGAACTTTGACCATAAAAATTAAGCAACAAAATCTTGATTATATTATATGTAAGTATCGTTGGATTCGTATTGAAAAACACTTTTTAATGATACTAATTTCATACAAACAATCTTTATCTATTTGAAATAATTCTTGGTCAAACAAAAAACACGTAAAACAAGGACGCCTTATTCCTTGAAACGGAGGTAGTGGTTAGTAACATCAAAGTAGTATCATATATGTCTTCATTAATTAGCTTATAGACTCATTGTATCTTGAGAAGTGTGATGTTACAGTAACTAGCTATGTTACTCCATCCTCCTCTCTCCTCATTAACTCACTGCCACATAAGCAAATTTGATGAGTTGGACACTTAGTTACTAGTGAAGTTACTCCCACTATGAGTAGTCTAATTGATACTCCTGGCACTGACTCGGACGTCTGCACCGAGTTTCTTTGCTTGCTACATCCCAAGCAGCAACCCAAATGTTTACCCGCGCTCTCACACCATACGTGCGCATGCACCTGCAACTTCTGTTTTCTTCCTTGTTTTGTCTTTCCATTGTTCATCTCTGTATTCATTTATACTCAGCGGAAGTCATCGTGCAACTGGTCTCAAAAGACTGCTCTCGAAAGAGTGGAGCCTTTACGTTTTGGAGTAATTTTTTTCAAGAGCATGCAGCTTTGCTACGTCCACTTAAATTGAGGATCCTTTCACTCTTTCAGTGCAAATCCCTGCCAAAGTGCCCACCAGTTGTTCTTGTCTACTTCTGCCCCCTAGCAGAGTGTGACTTTTCTTACTTAGTAACCTTTTAATAGTTCATCGTATCATGTCATTCTGATTCATGATTAGACAGATATCTTCTTTCTTGCATAATTTATTTGTCATTTTGTACTTTCTTCCTTGACAAACTATAATGTGAATAGACATACATGATACATGGCCATTATAATTTGTCGAGTAAGACCATTCAACCCCCGTTGGTTATGGGATGTCCATTAATCTCTTCATTCACTAATTTTGGACGTATATCTCTTGTTTTTAGGGAGCCCTGGCACGCAGAAAGCTGAACCAAAATTTGTTTTAAAGAAGTACTCCCTCCGATTCATATTAATTGACTCTAATATAAATGTATATAGACACATTTTAGTTCTAGATACATCCATATTGAAGTCAATTAATATGGATCGGAGGGAGTAACATGAGTAGTGTAATATTTACACGAGAATGCGAGTATACTGGAAGAAAATTAATTATAGTCCGAGCTCGATGGGAAAGCATCACACCACAATAGAACAATTTTTTTTCTTTCTCCATTTGCACATCAGTTGTACCAGATGAGCACATCGTCATTAGTTTTGCCGATGACTAGAGACAGGGGAATCCACAAAATCTCAAAAGAAAAACTATAGCATATCGAAGTTTCGAATCATTCCATAGCACTCCCATAATAACAGTATGTCACACACTCAGAATTGGCTGACATTTCTTGGTATTTATTGATGTGTCGAATTGATAGTATTTGCATGAAACAAACACACTCTCTGGTATACAAGTTGCATACCCTCCCAATTTTATAGAATGGCTAGGCCGGACCAGCCAGTTCGGAAATGAGAGGCCTAGGTCATTAATTTCCTAGCGATCCCGAACAGAGGGAGTACTTATGTATCAGTTGCATTTGACTATGACCATACTTTATTACAAGTGCCATAGTTAAGGGCTACTTTGATTTGCAGGATTTTCAAGATGCGGGGATAAAAAAAATGCATGATTGAAATGGCATATCCTCTTCGATCCTACATGATTATGAAACTACAGGATTTCAGATTCACAAGTGTCTAATTGCACAGGAAAACCAAAAAAAATATGTAAAAAGATGTTTGAGTGGCGGAAAATTTACCTCCAAAATAGGGTGCAAATAAATCCTTTATAGGAATTTCTAAGAATTTTAATCATGCGAAAGAAATGATCTCTGTATGAAAATCCTAAGGATCTAAACCCTAAAAATATTCTACGCAATTCTTTTGACTCAAACGAGCCCTAAGATATATAGCACAAGGTTTTGATGCATCATGGCACGAAAGGATTGAATTTGATAGCCAGAAAGTTTATTTTCTGGTCGTTATTTTCTAAGGAAAACGTCTACTCTTAGATAGTCCAAGAATGAAGTTTATGCTTACTCCATAACGGATCATGAGCCGAAGTGGATATGGTGAACTCAGCTTGGTGTCCACTGGTCTTATCCTCCCATTGGCGAAGATCAAGGAGGAAAAGTCAAGAACAGCCGTTCAGCTTTCCAAGGCGCTGGTGACTGGTGCCATCGATCATTCCCAAAACTCCGATATACCCTAAACTGTCACTGGTAGTAGCGGTATCATTGAACGTTTTGCAAGTGGGCAAACACACCGAACACACACACCCTGCCTGCCACGTGATGTGAGGGAGGTACGTCTCCATCCATCGCCGTCTCTCGTTGATTCCATGCAAACTAGCTAGTGTTGCTTGATGCCCGCGCACCGGCGCTCGTATACGTGCGTTCGTGTTAAGATCGGATAGGCGCGTGTGTTTCTGTGCGTCTTGTCTCGGCTCTATACGTGTCCAGTCCGGTGAGGCCAGCTTGCCGATGGCTCTGTGGGCTATGGTCTGCTGCCTCTCAATCTGCATCTGCACGCTGATTGGCTAAAATGTGGGGGCTATCTGCATAGCATGCGGATCTTTCTGTGGTCCTCGAGAAAATTTGACCATTTGGTGTTGATATGAGGGCATCATCAGCGGCG
Source organism: Lolium rigidum (assembly GCF_022539505.1). Classification (NCBI taxonomy): domain Eukaryota; kingdom Viridiplantae; phylum Streptophyta; class Magnoliopsida; order Poales; family Poaceae; genus Lolium; species Lolium rigidum. Next base: position 18,917 of record NW_025901361.1, read on the forward strand.
CGACGCAAACGGACGCTGAGTGACCGTTTGTGTCCGGCGTGACCGGAAATGCGTCTGGCACTACCTCCAGCAGGGCGACGCATAGTAACCGGACCATCCGCGGAGACGCAAACCGGCCCAAATATGCGCCAGGTTTGCGTCTCTGCGGACGCTCGGTGGACGCGCAAAGTGTCCGCTCGGTCGTCGCACGGGCCCGCCTGGCAGGGACACAACTGCATCGTCTTCCACGGTATTACTAGCGAGCGGCGCGCTGCAGCCTTTGCAGGGCCGCGTTAATGGCGCGTCTCGGCTTCCGCGAGCGTGCGCAGCGAGGCAGCGTTGCAGTGGCAGGCCATTGAAGGCGAGATGGCGTCCGAGCCTCTTAAAGGGACGCTGCCGGCGGCCATTTTCCTGACCAAACCATTGCCACATCCCACGGTATCCACCCCACCGACGCCATGGGGAAGAAATGCTGGCCGTTCCGCAAGACCAAGAACGACCACGAGTCTAGCGGCTCGCTGTCCGGCAAGAAGGCACGGGTTGGCCGGTACGTCCGCGTCGACTTCGCGCGGCAGCTATGGGAGGAAAACCGGCCGGTCCATGGCCGGACGAGAACTTGCCGGGAGGGAGCTGGTTGACAAGGGATTAACTTATCAATGCCTACAGATTGTAGACTAGGGTTTTAGTCGGAAGTAGAGGGCAAGTAGATCTCGAAGGTTTCAGCCGAAAAGTACTCGATGATGTAAAAACTAGGGTTGCGTGAGACAATGAATCGATGATCTCTTTGTCCCTCGACTCCCCCTTATATAGGAGGTGGAGTCGAGGGATTCATAGTACACAAGTTACGCAGTCCGGGAGGGTTTCTAACTCATCCCGTAAGATTACAAGTATGTATTTCCTAATACAACTCTAGCTTTCCTTAGTACTAACTTGGGCTTCCGAATCTTCATATTCATCGAGTCGTGGACCTTCAGTAAACCCCGGGTACCATCTTCGGCAGGCCCATTTGGGGATGCCTATGTCAGTAGCCCCCGAGATTTTGCTTGAATCGAAGAATCAGGGAAAATCTCCAACTTTATAGTCATTCAATAACTCTATCGAATTTATCACATATCTTTGGATACGCTATTCTATATTGTACAGGGATAATGGTAGTTGGGGCTAGTTCATCTGACGGATCAGGTACTAGTTAACTGCTCTAGTGGGAATCCGCAAAAACCTACTTCAAGATCACGTCCCTGGACATGATCTCGGGATACTGGTGTTAACTTCGACTGATGCCTGATGTCTACGGGTGCTTCTATTCTTGTAGACAGTGTTGGGCCTCCAAGAGCAGAGGTTTGTAGAACAGCAGCAAGTTTCCCTTAAGTGGATCACCCAAGGTTTATCGAACTCAGGGAGGAAGAGGTCAAAGATATCCCTCTCAAGCAACCCTGCAATCACGATACAAGAAGTCTCTTGTGTCCCCAACACACCTAGTACACTTGTCAGATGTATAGGTGCAATAGTTCAGCGAAGAGATAGTAAAATACAGGTGGTATGAATTAATATGAGCAGTAGTAACGGCGCCAGAAAAGTGCTTGCTGGCGTGCAGTTGATGGTAGTAATATTGCAGGAAGTAAAGATGCAGTAAAACAGTAAAGAAGCGATGATTGCAGTATTTGGAAACAAGACCTAGGGATCATACTTTCACTAGTGGACACTCTCAACATTGATCACATAAATAAATAAGTTCTCTTCCTTTGTGCTACATATACTCTTGTTTGATAATGAACACCATTCGTTGTGTAGGGAAACGAGAGCACACTACAAGAGAATTGGCATGTAGAGACACTATTTTGGTCCCGTAGAGACACTTAAATTGCTCCTACATAGTTATAGAGGCACTTTCCATATTGTCTCAAAACTGTCATTACGGGCAGTGTCTCTACGTGGTAAGGACAATAGTAATAATGTATCTACATTTTAGAAGACATAAAAGAGGCATTATATTGTGTCTCTAGAGTAAATAAATGAAAAGAAACCATGTGAAAAGTGATACTCGAACTCATGACCTTAGTGATTAAGACTTATTCCATTAACCATCTCACCCTTTCACAAGTATATGTTGATACTTGGAACAAATTTCTAATTAGTATTATCCACCATGACCCAAACATAGAACAAATGTCTCTAGAGAACAAGCAAAATGCCTCAAACATTGTCTCTAGATAAAAGTTAAAGACATAGAACGAAGTGTCTCACGGGTTTCCTCTTGATAACTTATTTGTGACACTTTGGAGTGTCTCATTAGTTGTCTATAGAAAGAAAACTGCAACCCCTTACAGAAATGTCTCAACTAACGTCTCTACGTATGAGACTATTTCTGAAGTGTCTCAAAAAGTGCCACTACAAAATGGAAAGTGTCTTAATGTGATTTCTAAAGTGGTAAAGTAGGAAGTGTCTCTAGTAAAATGTCTCTATGGAAGGTTTTTCTTGTAGTGGCACCTCAATGCCGGAGTTAACAAGCTCCACAACATTCGACATTCATATTTAAGTAACCTTTAGAGCATAATAGATCTTTGCAATTTAAACCGAGTACTAACATAGCATGCACACTGTCACCATCACACTACGAAGGGGGAATAAATCACATCAATTCTATCATAGTAATAATTAACTCCATAACCTACAAGAGATTATGATCATAGCCTACGCCAAGTACTAAACGATGCACACACTGTCACCATTACACCGTGAAGGAGGAATAGACTACTTTAATAACATCACAAGAGTAGCACATAGACTAATAGTGATACAAAACTCATATGAATCTCAATCATGTAAGGCAGCTCATGAGATCATTGTATTGAAGTACATAGGAGAGAGATTAACCACATAGCTACCGGTACAGCCCTTAGCCTCGATGGAGAACTACTCCCTCCTCATGGGAGACAAGCAGCGTTGATGAAGATGGCGGTGGTGTCGATGGAGGAGCCTTCCGGGGGCACTTCCCCGTCCCGGCGGCGTGCCGAAACAGAGACTCCTGTCCCCCAGATCTTGGCTTCGCGATGGCGGCGGCTCTGGAAGGTTTCTCGTACCGTGGCTTTTTCGTCTCGAAGTTTTAGGTCAGGGACCTTTAAATAGGAGAAGATGCGGAGTCGGAAGGCTGACGAGGTGGTGTCACAATAGGGGGGCGCGGCCCAGGCCCTGGCCGCGCCGCCCTATCATCTGGGCCCACCAGGGCTCCCCTCTGGTGGCTCTCGGGTGTTCTGGAAGCTTCGTGGGAAAATAGGATGCTGGGCATTGATTTCGTCGGATTCCGAGAATATTTCATTACTAGGATTTCTGAAACCAAAAACAGCAGAAAATAGCAACTGGCTCTTCGGCATCTCGTCAATAGGTTAGTGCCGAAAAACGCATAAATATGACATATAATGTGTATAAAACATGTGAGTATCATCATAAAAGTAGCATAGAACATAAGAAATTATAGATACGTTTGAGACGTATCAAGCATCCCCAAGCTTAGTTCCTACTCGCCCTCGAGTAGGTAAACGATAACAAGGATAATTTCTGAAGTGACATGCTACTAACATAATCTTGATCATACAATTGTAAAGCATATGAGATGAATGCAGCGATTCAAAGCAATAGTAAAGAAAATGAGTAAACAACTGAATCATATAGCAAAGAATTTTCATGAATAATACTTTCAAGACAAGCATCAATAGGACTTGCATAAGAGTTACTCATAAAGCAATAAATTCATAGTAAAGGCATTGAAGCAACACAAAGGATGATTAAGTTTCAGCAATTGCTTTCAACTTGTAACATGTATATCTCATGGATAGTTGTCAACATAAAGCAATATAACAAGTGCAATAAGTAAACATGTAAGAATCAATGCACACAGTTGATACAAGTGTTTGCTTCTAAGATAGAAAGAATAGGTAAACTGACTTAACATAAAGTAGAAGAATGGCCCTTCGCAGAGGGAAGCATTGATTACTATATTTGTGCTAGAGCTTTTCATTTTGAAAACAAGAAACAATTTTGTCAACAGTAGTAATAAAGCATATGTGTTATGTATAAGACATCTTATAAGTTGCAAGCCTCATGCATAGTATACTAATAGTGCTCGCACCTTGTCCTAATTAGCTCGGATTAACACGGATTATCATTGCATAGCATATGTTTCAACCAAGTGTCACAAAGGGTACCTCTATGCCGCTCGTACAAAGGTCTAAGGAGAAAGCTCGCATTGGATTTCTCGCTTTTGATTATTCTCAACTTAGACATCCATACCGGGACAACATAGACAACAGATAATGGACTCCTCTTTAATGCATAAGCATTCAACAACAGTTAATATTCTCATAAGAGATTGAGGATTAATTGTCCAAATTGAAACTTCCACCATGAATCATGGCTTTAGTTAGCGGCCCAATGTTCTTCTCTAACAGTATGCATACTCAAACCATTTGATCATGAAAATCGCCCTTACTTCGGACAAGACGAACATGCATAGCAACTCACATGATATTCAACAAAGGTAAAAGAGTTGATGGCGTCCCCGTAAACATGGTTACCGCTCAACAAGCAACTTATTAAGAAATAAGACACATAAGTACATATTCTTCACCACAATAGTTTTTAAGGCTATTTGTCCCATGAGCTATATATTGCAAAGACAAAGAATAGAAATTTTGAAGGTAGCACTCAAGTAATTTACTTTGGAATGGCGGAGAAATACCATGTGGTAGGTAGGTATGGTGGACACAAATGGCATGGTTATTGGCTCAAGGATTTGGATGCACGAGAAGAATTCCTCTCAATACAAGGCTAGGCTAGCATGGTTGTTTGAAGCAAACTCAAGTATAAAAGGTGCAGCAAAGATCACATATGAACATATTGTAACTATTATAAGACTTTACATCGTCTTCCTTGTTGTTCAAACACCTTAACCAGAAAATATCTAGACTCTAGAGAAACTAATCATGCAAACCAAATTTTAACAAGCTCTATGTAGTTCTTCATTAATAGGTGCAAAGTACATGATGCAAGAGATTAAACATGATCTATATGAGCACAACAATTGCCAAGTATCAAATTATTCAAGACATTATACCATTTACCACATGCAATATTTTCTGTTTCCAACCATATAACAATTAACGAAGCAGTTTCAACCTTCACCATGAACATTAAAAGCTAAGAACACATGTGTTCATATGAACCAGCGGAGCGTGTCTCTCTCCCACACAAGCATTTATTCGAGAATGCAAACACAAAAACAAAAATAAAAGCAAACAGACGCTCCAAGTAAAGTACATAAGATGTGACCGAATAAAAATATAGTTTCAAGAGAAATGACCTGATAATTTGTCGATGAAGAAGGGGATGCCTTGGGCATCCCCAAGCTTAGATGCTTGAGTCTTCTTGAAATATCCAGGGATGAACCACGGGGGCATCCCCAAGCTTAGACTCTTCACTCTTCTTGATCATAGTATATCATCCTCCTCTCTTGACCCTTGAAAACTTCCTCCACGCCAAACTCGAAACAAACTCATTAGAGGGTTAGTGCATAATCAAAAATTCACATGTTCGGAGGTGACACAATCATTCTTAACACTTCTGACATTGCTCAAAGCTACTCGGAAGGTAATGGAACAAAGAAATCCATCCAACACAGCGAAAGAGGCAATGCGAAATAAAATGCAGAATCTGTCAAAACAGAACAGTCCGTAAAGACGAATTTTAAAGAGGCACCAGACTTGCTCAGATGAAAATGCTCATATTGAATGAAAGTTGCGTACACATCTGTGGATCATGCATGTAAATTGGCAGATTTTTCTGAGTTACCTACAAAGAATCATACCCAAATTCGTGACAGACAGAAATCTGTTTCTGCGCAGTAATCCAAATCTAGTATCAACCCTACTATCAAAGACTTTACTTGGCACAACAAATGCAATAAAATAAAGATAAGGAGAGGTTGCTACAGTAGTAACAACTTCCAAGACTCAAATATAAAACAAAAGTACTGTAGTAAAATAAACACATGGGTTATCTCCCAAGAAGTGCTTTCTTTATAGCCATTAAGATAGGCTCAACAGTTTTAATGATGCACTCGCAAGAAATAAGAGTTGAAGCAAAAGAGAGCATCAAAAAGCAAATTCAAAACTAATTTAAGCCTAACATGCTTCCTATGAAAAGGAATCTTGTAAATAAACAAGTTCATGAAGCATAATGCATCAAGCATAGAAAGATAAAACAAGTGTAACTTCAAAAATTTCAGCATATAGAGAGGTGTTTTAGTAACATGAAAACTTCTACAACCATATTTTCCTCTCTCATAATAACTTTCAGTAGCATCATGAGCAAACTCAACAATATAACTATCACATAAAGCATTCTTATCATGAGTGTCATGCATAAAAGTATCATTACTCTCCACATAAGCATAATCAGTCTTATTAATTGTAGTGGGAGCAAATTCAACAAAGTAGCTATCATTATTATTCTCATCAAGTGTAGGAGGCATAGTATAATCACAATAAAATTTACTCTCCATAGTAGGCGGCACCAAAAGACCACTATCATTATAATCATCATAAATAGGAGGCATATCATAATCAACATAAACTTTCTCCTCAATACCCGGAGGGCTAAAGAGATCATTCTCATCAAAACCGTCCTCCCCAAGCTTAGAATTTTCTATATCATTATCAACAATGGTGTTCAAAGCGTTCATACTAATATTACTACCAGCATGCAAATAAGGTTCCATAGGTTTTTTAATTTTCGCATTAAACCATTCATGTCTTGACTCAGGAAATAGAATAAGAAGCTCATTGTTGTCCATTATGCCTTAGCTAGTGTTAAACAAGAAACAAAAAGATGCAATTGCAGGATCTAAAGGAAATAGCTTCGAGCACTTACACAATGGCGCCGAGAAAAGTACTTGTTACTCGGGACCGGAGTATGAGTGCCTTTTACCTTTCCTCCCCGGCAACGGCGCCGTAAAAGTGCTTGATGTCTACGGGTGCTTCTATTCTTGTAGACAGTGTTGGGCCTCCAAGAGCAGAGGTTTGTAGAACAGAAGCAAGTTTCCCTTAAGTGGATTACCCAAGGTTTATCGAACTCAGGGAGGAAGAGGTCAAAGATATCCCTCTCAAGCAACCCCGCAATCACGATACAAGAAGTCTCTTGTGTCCCCAACACACCTAATATACTTGTCGATGTATAGGTGCACTAGTTCGGCGAAGAGATAGTGAAATACAAGTGGTATGAATGAATATGAGCAGTAGTAACGGCGCCGAGAAAAGTGCTTGCTGCCGTGCGGCTTGATGGTAGTAATATTGCAGAAGTAAAGATGCAGAAAACAAGAAACAAGCGATGATTGCAGTATTTGGAAACAAGGCCTAGGGATCATACTTTCACTAGTGGACACTCTCAACATTGATCACATAAATAAATAAGTTCTCTTCCTTTGTGCTACATATACTCTTGTTTGATAATGAACACCATTCGTTGTGTAGGGCTACGAGAGCACCTCAATGCCGGAGTTAACAAGCTCCACAACATTCGACATTCATATTTAAGTAACCTTTAGAGCATAATAGATCTTTGCAATTTAAACCGAGTACTAACATAGCATGCACACTCGTCACCATCACACTACGAAGGGGGAATAAATCACATCAATACTATCATAGTAATAATTAACTCCATAACCTACAAGAGATTATGATCATAGCCTACGCCAAGTACTACACGATGCACACACTGTCACCATTACACCGTGAAGGATGAATAGACTACTTTAATAACATCACAAGAGTAGCACATAGACTAATAGTGATACAACACTCATATGAATCTCAATCATGTAAAGCAGCTCATGAGATCATTGTATTGAAGTACATAGGAGAGAGATTAACCACATAGCTACCGGTACAGCCCTGAGCCTCGATGGAGAACTACTCCCTCCTCATGGGAGATAGCAGCGGTGATGAAGATGGCGGTGGTGTCGATGGAGGAGCCTTCCGGGGGCACTTCCCCGTCCCGGCGGCGTGCCGGAACGAGACTCCTGTCCCCCGCATCTTGGCTTCGCGATGGCGGCGGCTCTGGAAGGTTTCTCGTACCGTGGCTTTTCCGTATCGAGGTTTTAGGTCAGAGACCTTTAAATAGGCGAAGAGGCGGAGTCGGAGGGCTGACGAGGCAGCCACACAACAGGGGGGCGCGGCCAGGGCCTGGGCCGCGCTAGCCTCATGTGTGGGCCCCCTGTGGCTCTCCTCTGGTGGCTCTCGGGTGTTCTGGAAGCTTCATGGAAAAATAGGATGCTGGGCATTGATTTCGTCCGATTCCGAGAATATTTTCTTACTAGGATTTCTGAAACCAAAAACAGCAGAAAACAAAGAATCGGCACTTCGGCATCTCGTCAATAGGTTAGTTCCGGAAAACGCATCAAAACGATGTAAAGTGTGTATAAAACATGTAAGTATCATCATAAAAGTAGCATGGAACATAAGAAATTATAGATACGTTTGAGACGTATCAGTGTTAACTTCGACAGGTGCCGCTTAAGGTCTTACCATATGTCGAGTCCCAGTCATGTTTTATCGGGTACCTAACGCGTCTGTTAGGATTTTTCTTCGTATCTGTTGATACGGAAAAAAAGTAGCAAACCGACGTCAGAGACGGTGCCACGCCACTTAGTACGGATCTGGGGTCTTACCTTCGCAGAGTTTTGAGGCATTCAGAGATTATTCGCGACTTTGGCGCTCTGAGAATATATTGTGGAGTGCTTTTTCGGCTGTTGGAATAGCACATTTTATTGAGTCAATGGATGACTTATCTTGCCTTCCCGATGGGAGTATATGTAGAGTTACTTGTATAACTCGAAATATGCTTACTTCTTTTTATAATTTCATCGGGCACGCGGACAGCGTTCCCGATGGGAGTAGCCCCCGAGGCTACAGCCAAGGACTTGTGCTTGGTTGTAGGCTCAACAGTTTAACGCCTTATGTCGCTATATTGTCATTCTGTCTCGAGCTTTTCATATCTATCGGGTGCGCGACCAGCGCTCCCGATGGGAGTAGCCCCCGAGGCTACGAACAAATGCTTGCTTTTGATCATAGGCTCTCGCCATTTCTATTTTGTCATACTCGAGTTTTTCTTTTTTCCAGAGTAGCCCCCGAGCATTTGATCAAAAACTTTGTATTTGATCAAAGGCTCTCGAGATAATCAATAATCTTTTACTGCCGCCAATTTCATTACTCTTCACAACCGAGATTTTATCTTAGCAAGGTGACATCATTACTGACGATAGCCACGATCACTGTATCGGGAAGACGCGAGCACTGCTCTCTCTCTGTCTTGCGGGCCCAAAACCCTAATCAAGTTGACACGTCGTGCAAGTGGGGGACACACGTCCTCCGCTTTTTCTGGCGCATGTACTGTAGCGCCTGTTCCGTTCTTTCACAATCAAAATACACTTTTACCCCTTAGCCACGTGCACAGGATCCATCTCACAATTATTCCATCCAACGGTGCGTCGTTTCGCCAATTCTCTATATAAGGTCGTCTTCTTCCTCCGTTTATCCTTTCGCTTGCGCCGCACCTCTGCTCTCCTCTGCAAAAATCCCCTATTTGCGCCCAACACTTCCTGAGCTCAGCCACACTCGCACTTCACGCCTACGCCATTGTTGATGCCCCCACGCACACGGCTCACCAGGCACAGCACTCCTGAGTCAAAGATGGCGGCGGAAGATCTGGAGTGGGAGAGATCCAAGATCTCCAATCAAGACCTCAACCTGATGAAGAAGCTCGGGTTAATGGAGAAGAAGGACGCGCTGCGCTTCCCCAGCGAGGAAAGCTATCCATCGCCTCCTATCGAATATCGGGTCAGTTTTGTTGACCATCTCATCCGCGGCCTCTCTGCCCCCATTCACGATTTCCTTTGCGGTCTTCTCTTTGTTTACGGGTTGCAGCTGCATCAGCTGACTCCCAATTCCATCCTCCATGTCTCTATTTTCATTACCCTCTGCAAATGCTTCCTCGGAGTCCATCCTAATTGGGCTCTGTGGAAGCGTATCTTCTGCCTCCGCCGCAATGGCTCTCACAACATCGCCTACAACATAGGCGGTGTTGTTATTTGCGTTCGCCCTGACGTCGAGTATTTTGACGTCAAATTCCCCGACTCCATTCAAGGGTGGCGCAAAAGATGGCTTTATGTGCATGAAGAAAGCTTCGACTCGGTGGAGTACAAAATAGCTCCTTTCGATGGAAGTGCCAAGATTCTTCGCCACCGATCCTGGGACGCTGAAGCCACCGAAGAAGAAAAAACGGCGACAGAGGCACTGATGTCCCGTATCCATGAGCTTCAAAACACCCGTGGCAAGGAATTGTCGGGTATCCAGATTACGGCATACTTCCTTAGGATTAGAGTGCAGCCTTTACAAGATCGCAAAAATCCCCTTTGGATGTATGCTGGCGAAGAAGATGCCGACAGGCTCTCCAAAGACCTTCCTGTAAAGGACTTGGAGAAGCTTATCCGAAGAATTTCGTCGCTCAGCAAGAAAGATGCTATTCCATCCTCTTGTCGCGTGGAGCCATATAGTGGCACCAACGCCCTCCCCGAGGTAATTTCTTCGACTGCTATTTTGTCCTTTTAACTTTTTTGTCCTCTCGACTGTTTTAATATTTGTCGACTACTATTTTGCTGACATCCCTTGCGTAACTTCTTGTCGACATATTTTGTCTTGTAGAATCATCCAGTTCTAGCTTCTCTTCCTCCTCTTCCTGAAGGTGGAGAAGTCGAAGAACATGCTGTTGTCACCGACGACAACCAGGGTACTTCTCGCCCTGAGAGTGAGATCGCGGGTTCTCAAAAATCCGCGGCCTCCTCTGAAAAAGAAGTTGAATCCGAGCCTACCGCATCGACACACTCCCTCTCCTCAGCTGTTTCTCCAAGGAACAAGAGGAAAGTGGATGAAGTTGCCGATTCCGGTACCTCCAAAGCCGGCGCACCTCCTGCCGAAGAAGTTGTTCCCGATGAAGAGGGAAGAACTTTCAATCCTTATGAAGATGCCCTCGTCAGCTCGTAAGTTCTTGTTACTTTTTATTGCTTGATCTCGATATTTTGTCTATGTTGTTTCTTATATTGTCGCATATTTATTGTAGTGGTGACGAGGATGAAAATCCACTTATTGACACGACTACTCGAACGAGTACGTCTCGTACTTTAGTCGTCTCTGAAGCTCAACCTGATGGGGATGAAACCTCGCCCCCTCAGCAAGACATCGAGCACCCAACTCCAGTTGCGAGCCCCCGTGCCTCTTCACCAAAGAGAGCTAGGGTCGAGCCAATCGAGGAGCTTACCCTGTTAATTGATGGTTCCACGACTCCTTCGATGGATGATGTAAGTTTTCTCCTCTTCTTTTACGTTCCGAACATTTTAGTGCTTTCGACTCCCCTTTGGTTTTTGCTTGTTGCTGTCGAACTTTCGCTTCCTATATTGATTTTTCTTTTCTTTGATTTTCTTTCCAGCCTTTGATGAAGGAATTTATCCGTCTCGGTACTCAATTCATCGGGTACCGTGACCATGCCAAGAAGCTTGAAGGTACTTTTTTTTTCTGCCTCTTCTGCTGAATAGACTCCTTCATTATTTTGTCATGTCATTTTACTGTCGTTTGTTTTGCCAGACACTCTTGCGGAAGCTAATAAACGCGCTGATGCTCTTGCTATCAAGTTGGAGCAAAGCGAAAGAGCTCGCAAGAAAGCTGAATCAGATGCTGCTGCTGTCGAAGATCTTCGAAAAAGACTTCACGACGCGGAAACTTCTTTGAGTGAAAACATAGCTCAGCAGTCTGATCGTGAAAAAGAAATCCTCACTCGCTTGGAGTCACAGAGTCGACGTTTTGTTAGTAAGTACTCAGACCATTGCTATTTCTTCGGGTCATCAAATTCTTCATGGCTCCCTTTTTCTTGACAAGCTTCTTTTTACTCATTTAGGGAAAACACAGCAAGATTATGATCTGGAAAATCCTGAAGGTGATCGCCTTCTCGACGCGCTTTCCCTCCTTGAGATCCATGGAGATGAGGCACGCTAAGGCCTTGCCGACGCTAGAACAGGTCTGTTGCGGCTTTTTCCTTACTTCTTCACGAAGAAAGAAGAACCCAAGACTTTTACTGCTCTCGCCTAGTGCTTCAATTCTCAAGAAGATGTTGGGCTCAAACTTCGATAAGAAGGCTTGAAGGTTGGTGTTGAAGGCACCATTGCCTTGATTGCTGATGACCCACAAGTATAGGGGGTGTATCGTAGTACTTTCGATAAATAAGAGTGTCGAACCCAACGAGGAGCAGAAGGTGTTGACAAGCAGTTTCGATGAAGGATTCACTGTAAATGCTCACAGACAAGTATTCAGGGGTTTTGATATAGCGGATGAATAAAGTACAAGTAAGTAAAATGCGAGAGTAATAATTGCAGCGAGTGGCCCAATCCTTTTTAGCACAAAGGACAAGCCGGTTTGTTTACTTATAATGACCAAACGTTCTTGAGGACACACGGGAATTTAGTCTAGTGCTTTCACTTCATATAGTTGATTAATCTTCATTGTTTTGATAAGTGTTGTGTGGGTGAACCTATGCTAATGCACCACCCTTCCTAGGACTAATACATACTTGTGATTATACCCCTTGCAAGCATCCGCAACTACAAGAAAGTAATTAAGATAAATCTAAACACAGCCTTAAACTCTGAGATCCTGCTATCCCCGGGGGTTCAGGTTGCTGTCACTCCGGCAACCCCACAATTAGCAAACAAATACAAGATGTATTCCCCTAGGCCCATAAAGGTGAAGTATCATGTAGTCGATGTTCACATGACACCACTAGAAGAATAACACCACAACTTAAGTATCAAACCATTGAATATTACTCAACATAGTTCACTACTAACATTTAGACTTCACCCATGTCCTCAAGAACTAAAAGAACTACTCACGAGACATCATATGGAACATGATCAGAGGTGATATGATGATGAATAACAATCTGAACATAAACCTTGGTTCAATAGTTTCACTCAATAGCATCAATCACAAGGAGTAATCAATACCGGGAGAGTTTCCCCTACCAAACAATCAAGATTCAACCCTAGATGTTACAGCGGTGACGAGGTGCAGCGGTGGAGATGACGGTGACGGTGGTGGAGATGATGGTGATGATGATCCCAATGAAGTCCAGATCGATGGCGGTGACGATGGCGTCGATTTCCCCCTCCGGGAGGGAATTTCCCCGGCGGATTTCATCCTGCCGGAGAGCTCTTTTCTCTCTGGTGTTTTCCGCCCCGCAGAGGCGGCTGTGTCTCCTCGCGATTATTCCCTGGAGCTTAGGTTTCCGGGGTGAAGAAGTACGCGAAAGAGAGGCGGCCGAAGGGGGCTGTGGGCCCCCTCCCCACAAGGCGGCGCGGCCAGGCCAGGGCCCGCGCCGGCCTATGGGGGGCCCATGGCGGCCCTCCTCGGCTCCTCCTTTTGGCTAGCTCAATCTTCTGGAAAAATAAAATCTTTGTTGTAATTTCCGTCAATTGTTGATCTCCAGAAATATTGCATTCTGACGGTGCTTTTTCCAGCAGAATCCTGACTCCGGTGGATGATCCTCCAATAATCATGAAACATGCAAAATAGATGAAATAACATAAGTATCACCTCTAAATATGAAATATATCAATGAATAACATTAAATTATGATATAAAATAGTGATGCAAAATGGACGTATCAACTCCCCCAAGCTTAGACTTCGCTTGTCCCCAAGCGAAACTGAACTCAGTAAACAAGACCACATGTTTATGGAGTGAAGAGTCGATGAATAAAATACGGACAAGAAGCATCATATAAATTCACACAAAACATTCTAGTGCACAACCTCATCATATAATTCATCTTGAAACAAGTAGAAGGAAATCACAAATAAAGGTGCATAGGAAATCATAATTGGTGATGGCAAACTTCGTTCTTGGTCAGAGAACAATTGACAGATTGTACTTATCTATCGAGCAGCGCTCTCATATTAAAGCTTATATGGCAAAACTTGCATACTCAATCATAATAATCTCCTCATAATCATTGATAAACTTCAAAGCTATATTCATTCAGATAAAACTTGTACTGAACAAGGAAGAATAAAAGGCATGATTAAGTAGATCACAGTATAAATGGTTTGATCACAACAACTCAATTGCTTGCTTAAGATAGAGGGAAATAGGTTTACTGACTCAACATAAAGTAAAAGATAGGCCCTTCATAGAGGGAAGCAGGGATTAAATCATGTGCTAGAGCTTTTTAAGTTTTGAAATCATATAGAGAGCATAAAAGTAAAGTTTGAGAGGTGTTTTTTGTTGTCAACGAATGGTAGTGGGTACTCTAACCCCCTTGCCAAACGAGACTTCCAAAGAGCGGCTCCCATGAAGGACGTTATCTCTACCAGCAAGGTAGATCATTCCTCTTCTCTTTTGTTTACACATGTACTTTAGTTTATTTAAGGATGACACTCCTCCCAACCTTTGCTTTCTCAAGCCATGGCTAACCGAATCCTCGGGTGCCTTCCAACATTTCACATACCATGGAGGAGTGTCTATTGCAAAATTAAGTTGCTTACTCGATGAATCGAGCAAAACATGTGAAGAGGATTATTAATGAGAGTTAATTAATTGGGGCTGGGAACCCCGTTGCTAGTTCTTTTTGCAAAATTATAGGATAAGTGGATGAAGCCACTAGTCCATTAGTGAAAGCTGCCCAACAAGATTGAAAGATAAAACACCACATACTTCCTCATGAGCTATAAAACATTGACACAAATAAGGGATGATAACTTTTGAATTGTTTAAAGGTAGCACATGAAGTATTTACTTGGAATGGCAGGGAAATACCACATAGTAGGTAGTTATGGTGGACACCGATGGCATAGGTTTGGTTTAAGGGTTTGGATGCACGAGAAGCATTCCCTCTCAGTACAGGTCTTTGGCTAGCAAGGTTGATTAGCAAGCATAAGAGTTGAGGGAAACAAACAAATATACATGTGATAGAAACAATCATGCATTTTCCTTGTAAGAACAAACAATTTTAACTTCAGAATACTAAGCTAGGAGCTAACAAGAAAGAAAGATAATGAAATAACATATCTACATGTATTTCCTCTTTTCTACTAAAAACTCAAAGTGTTGTTGCTATTGACCAATGCTAAGTTTGCCAAAACCAAATAGATTTACTCAATGCTCCCAAAGTGATACCAATACTAACAACAAGATCAATCATATAATAGAGATTGCAAACTAAAATAAGATGTGCAATATGTAAATGATAAAACTTCTCACTAATATTCCATAACGATAACACACACCAAGGGATACATAGATAACCAACTAAAAGAGAGATACTTCCATACTGCAACACATCTTATATGATAACTTCCCTATTCATGATATGACACTACTTGATAGTAAAAAGATAAAAGATAGTGATGATGTGATACCGCGGCACTCCCCCAAGCTTGGAACAAACCAAGGGGGTGCCAATACCAATGATGAATTACTCCTTCGGTGGTGGTGATGAATTCTTGATAAGCTTCTTAACAAGCTCCTTTAGCTCATCAATCTCGTACATGAGGTTGCGGATCATCTCCGAATTGTGCTCGACGCGGTTAAGAAGTATGTCCGACTGTGAGTCCCAACTCTTAGAGTTGTTTCCCCACTCTTCAGCTTCAGGCTTCATCCTTCCTGCAGTGTTAGAACGATCTATATCCCAATTGCTAGGCAATACTGCCTTGGGAATCCTTTCAATTTGACTATTATGAATTAGAGTGTGGAAGGGGTTGTAGGTGCCTGGAGGAGATGTCCTTGGAGCTAGGAAGTGACGTGGAACTTTCCCTCCGGTGCGAATTCTTGCGCTCTTCTCGGAACTGAAAGGGTTTTCCACCACCTCGATGCTTGCGACGGTGGCACGCGGGTATGCACGCGAGTTTTCCTCCACTTCTTCTTCATCTTCTTCCTTGACACTCTCATCCACCTCTATCCACTCGGGATCTTGAATATCTTCCTCCGAAAGCCCCTTGCCATTGTTGTTGGAGACCATGGTGCTTCTAGATCAGAAACGGATCTCGGCGGAAAACCGCTCGAAACAAAACGCGACGAGAAAACGATATACGGACCTCCGGGGGTCCGGGGATTATATAGCAGAAATTTTCACGACAGAAGGAAAGTACCAGGTCGAACCAGAGTCGGAGAGGGACACCGAGGGGCCGTCCTCATAGGGCGGCGCGGCCAGGTTGGGGCCCGCGCCGGCCTATGGGGCACGCCCTCGTGCGTCTCCTCCACTCCGTTTCGATCTCGTAATTTTTAATATTTTCCAAAAGTAGCAAAAACATTGTTCGGAAAGTTAAACGCGGACCTTTTATTACCAGTACTGTTACCTATTCAAAGTCGAACTCTGTAGAACTGTCAATTTGGCCTTTGATGAAAGCTTCCGGAGTTACCACTCGAATAACATCAACATCTTCATTATAAGAATCACCAGAGATATAATGCTTGAGTCTTTGTCCATTCACCAGTTGTGTAGCATTGCCTTGCAGAGAACTAATTTTAATTGCTCCTGAACGATACACCTCCTCAATGACATATGGTCCTTCCCATTTTGAGAGTAATTTCCCTGCAAAAAATCTGAGACGAGACCGATACAATAGGACTTTATCTCCAACATTAAATTCTCGTTTGATAATTCTTATATCATGCCATTTCTTGACTTTCTCTTTAAAGAGTTTAGCATTTTCATAAGCTTCACTTCTCCATTCATCTAGAGAACTCAATTGTAGCAATCTCTTCTTACTGGCAAATTTAGGATCTTTATTTAGTTCTCTTACAACCCAATAAGCTTTGTGCTCTAGTTCTAAAGGTAAATGACAAGCTTTCCCATAAACCATTTTATAAGGTGACATACCCATGGGATTTTTATGAGCAGTTCTATAAGACCATGGTGCTTCCTTCAATTTACTAGCCCAGTTCTTTCTAGATTTATTAACAGTCTTTTGCAAGATAGATTTAATCTCTCTATTTGATAATTCTACTTGCCCACTAGTTTGAGGATGATAAGCTGAAGCAATCCTATGATTAATACCATATTTAGCAAGAGTTTTTCTAAAACCACCATGAATAAAATGAGAACCTCCATCAGTCATAAGATATCTAGGAACTCCAAATCTAGGAAAAATAATATCTAAAAGCATTCTCAAAGAGGTCTCACCATCAGCACTTTTTGTGGGTATGGCTTCCACCCATTTAGTAACATAATCAACAACGACAAGTATATGAGTGTTACCTTCTGAAGAAGGGAAAGGACCCATGAAGTCAAATCCCCAACAATCAAATGGTTCAATAACAAGAGTATAATTCATAGGCATTTCATTGCGTCTAGAGATATTACCAACCCTTTGACATTCATCACAAGATAAAATAAACTTTCTTGCATCTTTGAAGAGAGTTGGCCAATAGAAACCTGATTGTAGAACCTTTTGCGCGGTTCTATCTCCGGCGTGATGTCCTCCATAAACACTACCATGACACTTACTCAATATCTCTTGTTGTTCATATTCGGGAACACATCTTCGCATAATACCATCCACTCCTTCTTTATATAAGTGTGATACGTCTCCGACGTATCGATAATTTCTTATGTTCCATGCCACATTATTGATTATATCTACATGTTTTATGCATACTTTATGTCATATTTATGCATTTTCCGGCACTAACCTATTAACGAGATGCCGAAGAGCCGATTCTTGTTTTCTGTTGTTTTTGGTTTCAGAAATCCTAGTAAGGAAATATTCTCGGAATTGGACGAAATCAACGCCCAGGGGCCTATTTTTCCACGAAGCTTCCAGAAGACCGAAGAGAAGACGAAGTGGGGCCACGGGGCGCCGCCACACTAGGGCGGCGCGGCCCAGGGGGGGCCCGCACGGCCCTGTTGTGTGGGGCCCCCGTGACTCTCCCGACTCCGCCCTTCCGCCTACTTAAAGCCTCCGTCGCGAAACCCCCAGTACCGAGAGCCACGATACGGAAAACCTTACAGAGACGCCGCCGCTGCCAATCCCATCTCGGGGGATTCAGGAGATCGCCTCCGGCACCCTGCCGGAGAGGGGAATCATCTCCCGGAGGTCTCTTCATCGCCATGATCGCCTCCGGATCGATGTGTGAGTAGTTCACCCCTGGACTACGGGTCCATAGCAGTAGCTAGATGGTCGTCTTCTCCTTATGTGCTTCATTGTCGGATCTTGTGAGCTGCCTAACATGATCAAGATCATCTATCCGTAATGCTATATGTTGTGTTTGTTGGGATCCGATGGATAGAGAATACTATGTTATGTTGATTATCAATCTATTACCTATGTGTTGTTTATGATCTTGCATGCTCTCCGTTATTAGTAGAGGCTCGGCCAAGTTTTTACTCTTAACTCCAAGAGGGAGTATTTATGCTCGATAGTGGGTTCATGCCTCCATTAAATCTAGGACGATGACGTGAAAGTTCTAAGGTTGTGGATGTGCTGTTGCCACTAGGGATAAAACATTGATGCTATGTCCGAGGATGTAGTTATTGATTACATTACGCACCATACTTAATGCAATTGTCTCGTTGTTTGCAACTTAATACCGGAAGGGGTTCGGATGATAACCTGAAAGTGGAATTTTTAGGCATAGATGCATGCTGGATAGCGGTCTATGTACTTTGTCGTAATGCCCAATTAAATCTCACTATACTTATCATATCATGTATGTGCATTGTCATGCCCTCTCTATTTTTCAATTGCCCGACTGAAATTTGTTCACCCAACATGCTATTTATCTTATGGGAGAGACACCTCTAGTGAACTGTGGATCCCGGTCCTATTCTTTACATCGAATACAAATCTACTGCAATACTTGTTCTTTACTGTTTTCTGCAAACAATCATCATCCACACTATACATCTAATCCTTTGTTACAGCAAGCCGGTGAGATTGACAACCTCACTGTTACGTTGGGGCAAAGTACTTTGGTTGTGTTGTGCGGGTTCCACGTTGGCGCCGGAATCCCTGGTGTTGCGCCGCACTACATCCCACCGCCATCAACCTTCAACGTGCTTCTTGGCTCCTCCTGGTTCGATAAACCTTGGTTTCTTTCTGAGGGAAAACTTGCTACTGTACGCATCACACCTTCCTCTTGGGGTTGCCAACGGACGTGTAGATTGCACGCATCAAGCTATTTTTCTGGCGCCGTTGCCGGGGAGATCAAGACACGCTGCAAGGGGTGTCTCCACAATCCAATCACTTTACTTTGTTTTTGTCTTGCTTTATTTTATTTACTTTCTTGTTTGCTGCATTATATCAAAACACAAAAAAATTAGTTGCTAGCTTTACTTTATTTACTGTCTTGCACTCTATATCAAAAACACAAAAAATTTAGTTACTTGCATTCGCTTTACTTATTTCAACATGTTTCCTTTTAATTTTATTGTAAAAGATATACCTGTGGGACAAGGGTCTATAATTGGAAGAGATAATATAGACGAATTTTTCACCCATGTTAGTATGCATGAAGATCTTAAAGATATACCCCTTGCAAAAGCTATCCCTACTTATGAAGATGCCTCTGTTTGTTTGGTACGCATGATGGAAGCTAGATTTATTAGTCTCAACCCCATGATACAACACATGTTTCTTACACTTTCTGATATGGAGCGGGGAGAGAGAAGAGAGATTTTGTTCTAAAAGTCTTAGTGCGAGAATTTGCGGATATAGCTAAAGAAGCTAGAAAAGTTTTTAGTAAGCATGAGAGGCTTGGTACGATCACCGATTTTAAAAGAACACTTGAAAAAATGGATATGGATAGAATTAAGTACACTAATAGTGTTAATAATGGTGGGGAGATTAAAGCACCAATACCATGTAAGCTCCTAGCGATGCATGAAGCTCTAGATGATAATTATGCTTGGCTTGTTCCTGAAAATTTGTTTGATGAGAGTAGCAAGCCCAAGACAAATGAAAAGGGAGCCGCTGAAACTTATGTATCCAAAATACTATGCATGGTTGAGAAAAATCCAAACCCCGCTGTCGATGCATCATCTCTTGCTAACACTTGATATACACTTTCTGCGCCTAGCTGAAAGGCGTTAAAAAAAGGGCTTATGGGAGACAACCCATGTTTTTACTACAGTACTTTTATTTTATATTTGAGTCTTGGAAATTGTTTACTACTGTAGCAAGCTCTCCTTATCTTAGTTTTGTGCATTGTTGTGCCAAGTAAAGTCATTGATAGTAAGGTTCATACTAGATTTGGATTACTGCGCAGAAACAGATTTCTTTGCTGTCACGAATTTCGACTTGCCTCTCTGTAGGTAGCTCAGAAGAATATGCCAATTTACGTGCGTGATCCTCAGATATGTACGCAACTTTCATTGAATTTGGGAATTTTCATTTGAGCAAGTCTGGTGTCTCAATAAAATCCGTCTTTACGGACTGTTCTGTTTTGACAGATTCTGCCTTTTATTTCGCATTGCCTCTTTTGCTATGATGGATGGATTTCTTTGTTCCATTAATGTCCAGTAGCTTTGTGCAATGTCCAGAAGTGTTAAGAATGATTATGTCACCTCTGAACATGTAAATTTTGATGGTGCACTAACCCTCTAATGAGTTGTTTCGAGTTTGGTGTGGAGGAAGTTTTCAAGGATCAAGAGAGGGAAATGATGCAATATGATCAAGGAGAGTGAAAGCTCTAAGCTTGGGGATGCCCCGGTGGTTCACCCCTGCATATTTTAAGAAGACTCAAGCGTCTAAGCTTGGGGATGCCCAAGGCATCCCCTTCTTCATCGACAACATTATCGAGGTTCCTTCCCCGAAACTATATTTTTATTCCATCACATCTTATGTGCTTTGCTTGGAGCGTCGGTTTGTTTTTGTTTTTGTTTTGTTTGAATAAAATGGATCCTAGCATTCATTGTGTGGGAGAGAGACACGCTCTGTTGTTGCATATGGACAAATATGTCCTTAGGCTTTACTCATAGTATTCATGGCGAAGGTTGAATTTTCTTCGTTAAATTGTTATATGGTTGGAATCGGGAAATGCTACATGTAGTAATTCTAAAATGTCTTGAATAATTTGATACTTGGCAATTGTTGTGCTCATGTTTAAGCTCTTGCATCATATACTTTGCACCCATTAATGAAGAAATACATAGAGCTTGCTAAAATTTGGTTTGCATAATTGGTCTCTCTAAAGTCTAGATAATTTCTAGTATTGAGTTTGAACAACAAGGAAGACGGTGTAGAGTCTTATAATGTTTACAATATGTCTTTTATGTGAGTTCTGCTGCACCGGTTCATCCTTGTGTTTGTTTCAAATAACCTTGCTAGCCTAAACCTTGTATCGAGAGGGAATACTTCTCATGCATCCAAAATCCTTGAGCTAACCACTATGCCATTTGTGTCCACCATACCTACCTACTACATGGTATTTCTCCGCCATTCCATAGTAAATTGCTTGAGTGCTACCTTTAAATTTCCATCATTCGCCTTTGCAATATATAGCTCATGGGACAAATAGCTTAAAAATTATTGTGGTATTGAATATGTACTTATGCACTTTATCTCTTATTAAGTTGCTTGTTGTGCGATAACCATGCTCCTGGGGACGCCATCAACACTTTGTTGAATATCATGTGAGTTGCTATGCATGCCCGTCTTGTCTGAAGTAAGGGAGATTTACCACTCATTTAATGGTTAGAGCATGCATAATGTTAGAGAAGAACATTGGGCCGCTAACTAAAGCCATGATCCATGGTGGAAGTTTCAGTTTTGGACATATATCCTCAATCTCATATGAGAACATTAATTGTTGCTACATGCTTATGCATTAAAGAGGAGTCCATTATCTCGTTGTCTATGTTGTCCCGGTATGGATGTCTAAGTTGAGAATAATCAAAAGCGAGAAATCCAAATGCGAGCTTTCTCCTTAGACCTTTGTACAGGAGGCATAGAGGTACCCCTTTGTGACACTTGGTTAAAACATGTGTATTGGAATGATAATCCTGGTAATCCGAGCTAATTAGGACAAGGTGCGGGCACTATTAGTATACTATGCATGAGGCTTGCAACTTGTAAGATATAATTTACATGATACATATGCTTTATTACTACCGCTGACAAAATTGTTTCATGTTTTCAAAATAAAAGCTCTAGCACAAATATAGCAATCGATGCTTTCCTCTTTGAAGGACCTTTCTTTTACTTTTATGTTGAGTTAGTTCACCTATTTCTCTCCACCTCAAGAAGCAAACACTTGTGTGAACTGTGCATTGATTCCTACATATTTGCATATTGCACTTGTTATATTACTTTACATTGACAATATCCATAAGATATACATGTTATAAGTTGAAAGCAACCGCTGAAACTTAATCTTCCTTTGTGTTGCTTCAATACCTTTACTTTGATTTATTGCTTTATGAGTTAACTCTTATGCAAGACTTATTGATGCTTGTCTTGAAGTACTATTCATGAAAAGTCTTTGCTATATGATTCATTTGTTTACTCATGTCATTACCATTGCTTTGATCGCTGCATTCATTACATATGCTTACAATAGTATGATCAAGGTTATGATGGCATGTCACTCCAGAAATTATCTTTGTTAACGTTTACCTGCTCGGGACGAGCAGGAACTAAGCTTGTTGATGCTGATACGTCTCCGACGTATCGATAATTTCTTATGTTCCATGCCACATTATTGATGATAT
The DNA here is from genome assembly GCF_022539505.1 of Lolium rigidum. Classification (NCBI taxonomy): domain Eukaryota; kingdom Viridiplantae; phylum Streptophyta; class Magnoliopsida; order Poales; family Poaceae; genus Lolium; species Lolium rigidum. Next base: position 41,702 of record NW_025901361.1, read on the forward strand.
CTACATGTTTTATGCATACTTTATGTCATATTTATGCATTTTCCGGCACTAACCTATTAACGAGATGCCGAAGAGCCGATTCGTTGTTTCTGCTGTTTTTGGTTTCAGAAATCCTAGTAAGGAAATATTCTCGAATTGGACGAAATCAACGCCCGAGGGCCTATTTTGCCACGAAGCTTCCGGAAGACCGAAGAGAAGACGAAGTGGGGCCACGGGGCGCCGCCACACTAGGGCGGCGCGGCCCAAGGGGGCCCGCGCGGCCTCGTTGTGTGGGCCCCCGTGACTCTCCCGACTCCGCCCTTCCGCCTACTTAAAGCCTCCGTCGCGAAACCCCCAGCATCGAGAGCCACGATACGGAAAACCTTACGAGACACCGCCGCCGCCAATCCCATCTCGGGGGATTCAGAGATCGCCTCGGCACCCTGCCGGAGAGGGGAATCATCTCCGGAGGTCTCTTCATCGCCATGATCGCCTCCGGATCGATGTGTGAGTAGTTCACCCCTGGACTATGGGTCCATAGCAGTAGCTAGATGGTCGTCTTCTCCTTATGTGCTTCATTGTCGGATCTTGTGAGCTGCCTAACATGATCAAGATCATCTATCTCGTAATGCTATATGTTGTGTTTGTTGGGATCCGATGGATAGAGAATACTATGTTATGTTGATTATCAATCTATTACCTATGTGTTGTTTATGATCTTGCATGCTCTCCGTTATTAGTAGAGGTTCCGGCCAAGTTTTTACTCTTAACTCCAAGAGGAAGTATTTATGCTCGATAGTGGGTGCATGCCTCCATTAAATGCAGGACGATGACGAGAAAGTTCTAAGGTTGTGGATGTGCTGTTGCCACTAGGGATAAAACATTGATGCTATGTCCGAGGATGTAGTTATTGATTACATTACGCACCATACTTAATGCAATTGTCTGTTGTTTGCAACTTAATACTGGAAGGGGTTCGGATGATAACCTGAAAGTGGACTTTTCAGGCATAGATGCATGCTGGATAGCGGTCTATGTACTTTGTCGTAATGCCCAATTAAATCTCACTATACTTATCATATCATGTATGTGCATTGTCATGCCCTCTCTATTTGTCAATTGCCCGACTGAAATTTGTTCACCCAACATGCTATTTATCTTATGGGAGAGACACCTCTAGTGAACTGAGGATCCCGGTCCTATTCTTTACATCGAATACAAATCTACTGCAATACTTGTTCTTTACTTGTTTTCGCAAACAATCATCATCCACACTATACATCTAATCCTTTGTTACAGCAAGCCGGTGAGATTAACAACCTCACTGTTACGTTGGGGCAAAGTACTTTGGTTGTGTTGTGCAGGTTCCATGTTGGCGCCGGAATCCCTGGTGTTGCGCCGCACTACATCCCGCCGCCATCAACCTTCACCGTGCTTCTTGGCTCCTCCTGGTTCGATAAACCTTGGTTTCTTTCTGAGGGAAAACTTGCTATTGTACGCATCACACCTTCCTCTTGGGGTTCCCAACGGACATGTCGATTGCACGCATCAAAGTGTGGGTCATCCCAAAAATAATGCCTCAAGTCATAAAAGAATTTCCTCCTTTGCTGAGCTGAAAAGGTTGGAGGCAAGTACTTGGAAACAATAAAGTTAGCATAATCAGCGTACCAAGGACTATCTTGCGAGCTCACCTTTATTACATCCAATTGTTCACTTGGAAAACTATCATTAACAGGAACAGGATCATAAGCAATATTTTCCAATCTAGACAAATTATCAGCAACAGGATTATCAGCACCTTTCCTATCTATAATATGTAAATCAAATTATTGCAAAAGAAGCACCCATCTAATAAGCCTTGGCTTAGCATCTTTCTTTTCCATAAGGTACCTAATTGCAGCATGATCAGTATGGATTGTAACTTTTGAATCAACAATATAGGATCTAAACTTGTCACAAGCAAAAACTACAGCTAATAACTCTTTTTTAGTTGTAGCATAATTTCTTTGAGCAGCATCAAGAGTTTTGCTAGCATAATGAATAACATTCAATTTTTTATCTACTCGCTGTCCAAGAACAGCGCCTACAGCAAAATCACTAGCATCACACATAATTTCAAAAGGTAAATTCCAATCAGGAGGTTCAACTACAGGAGCAGTTGTTAAGGCTTTCTTTAGAGTTTCAAAAGCTTCCTTACAATCATCATCAAAAACAAAAGGTACATCTTTTTGAAGAAGATTAGTAAGAGGCTTTGTAATCTTGGAGAAATCTTTAATAAATCTCCTATAAAACCCAGCCTGACCAAGAACACTACGAATACCTTTAACATCCCTAGGATAGGGCATCTTCTCAATTGCTCCCAATTACGAACAAGGTTAGTTTCTTCACATCTCTGCAAGACTTTATCAAGATTTCGCAAGCAATTATCAAAAGAATTCCCATAGACAGAAAAATCATCCATGAATACCTCTACAATATTCTCACAAAAGCCATGAAAAATAGCAGACATGCATCTTTGAAAAGTAGCAGGAGCATTACATAAACCAAAAGGCATACGTCTATAAGCATAAGTTCCATAGGGACAAGTGAAAGTGGTTTTCTCTTGATCTTTAGTTTTAACAACAATTTGTGAGAACCCAGAATAACCATCAAGAAAGCAAAAATGAGTATTTTTAGACAACCTTTCTAACATTTGATCAATAAAAGGTAAAGGGTAATGATCTTTCTTAGTAACCTTATTAACTTTTCGATAATCAATGCACATTCTATACCCTACAACCACTCTTTGAGGGATGAGCTCATCATTATCATTAGGCACAACAGTCATTCCTCCTTTCTTAGGAACACAATGCACAGGACTAACCCATCTACTATCAGCAATAGGATATATAATACCAGCTTCAAGAAGTTTTAATACCTCATTCCTTACCACATCCTTCATCTTAGGAATAAGACGACGCTGATGTTCAACAACAGGCTTTGCATCATCTTCCATGTTGATAGCATGTTGGCAAATAGAGGGAGAAATCCCCTTGAAGTCATCAAGAGTGTAGCCAATAGCTCCTCGGTGTTTCTTCAATATTTCCAATAACCTTTCTTCCTCAAAATCTGAAAGCTTAGAACTAATAATAACAGGATATATTTTCTTATCATCAATATGAGCATACTTAAGATTATCAGGCAATGGTTTTAAATCAAAAACAGGATCTTCCTTTGGTGGTGGTGTTGTACCTAAATCTTCAACCGGCAAGTCATGTTTAAGAATAGGTTGACGAAGGAAAATTTCATCAAGCTCATTCCTTTCTTCCCTAAAGACTTCACTCTCACTATCCTCCAAATGTTGCTGCCAAGGATTATTAGGAGCAAGAGCAATAGACACACACTGTTCAATTCTAAAATCATTATTAGGCAAATCAGCTTTATAAGGAGTTTTGGCAAATTTAGAGAAATTAAACTCATAAGATTCACCAGCAAATTTAGTCACAATTTTTTCCTTCTTGCAATCTATAACAGCTCCACAAGTATTTAGAAAAGGTCTACCAAAAATAATAGGACAAGACTTACTAGCAGCAGACCCAAGTACCAAAAAGTCCGCAGGATATTTAATCTTACCACATAGAACTTCCACATCTCGAACAATACCAATAGGAGAGATAGTTTCTCTATTAGCTAGCCGAATGACCACATCAATATATATCTTCAAGTTCACAAGAACCAATTTCATGCATGATCTCCGTATAAAGCTCATAAGGAATGGCACTAATACTTGCACCAATGTCGCATAAACCATAATAACAATGATCACCAATTCTAACAGAGAGCATAGGCACACTGGCTTTCCTAGACTTATTAGGATGCGAAACAATATTAGAAGCATCTTCACGTGAAAATAATATGACCATCTTCTACATTTTCGAGTCACAAGATCTTTAACTATTGCAATAGCAGGTTCAACCTTTATTTGTTCTTCAGGTTCTATAGGTTTCTTTGCACTTTTATTAACCGCACTAGTTATAACAGAATACTCCTTCATTTTAGCAGGGAAAGGAGTTTTTTCAATATAAGCTTCAGGAAGAATATGATCAACAGTTTCAATTACAGCACATTTATTTATAGATGAATCAGTTTTATCTTTATACGGTTGATGATACTTATCAAAATTCTTCCTAGGCAATTCAAAATGAGAGGCAAAAGCTTTATAAAAATTTGCAACAACTTGAGAGTCAAGACCATAAGTAGCACTCATATTACGAAATTTATCAGTATCCATAAAAATTTCAATGCATTTATAATCATAGTTTATACCTGACTCTCTATCTTTGTCGTTCTCCCATCCTTCAGTATTCTCCTGAATCCGATCAAGAAGGTCCCTTTTAAACTCTTCTTTGTTGCGTGTAAATGATCCAGAACAAGTAGTATCCAGCAAGGTTTTATCTTGAAAAGACAAGTCTTGCATAGAAATTATCAATGATGATATTACCAGGAAGCTCATGAATGGGGCATTTGAGCATTAAAGACTTCAATCTCCCCATGCTTGGGCAATAATCTCTCCATCATGAGGCCAGAAATTATATATGCGGTTCCGGTCTTTGTGAATTTCACTTGGAGGATAGAATTTAGAATAAAATAAAGGCACAATATCCTCCCAATCAAGAGAATCCCTATTCTTCAGCAATTTTTACCAATGCGCTGCTTTACCAGACGGCGATATAGAGAATAGTTTCTTCCTAACTTCATCCATAGCGATACCTGCACATTTGAATAACCCGCATAATTCATGTAAAAATAGTAAATGATCTCCAGGATGGACAGTTCCATCCCCTTCATAACGGTTATCCACAACACGTTCAATAATTTTCATAGGTATTTTGTATGGAACCTCTTTCTCACTCAGCGCCTCATCCACTACCTTTGCAGTAGTAGTAGATTTTCCAAAGAGGAATTCAAGAGAAGACCTCTCCATAATGAATTATAGCAGCAGGCAGAAATAAAATCAGCACGTACAGTAAAGGTTTCCCTTACCAATTCCACTTACCAATAGCGCTTCACTCCCCGGCAACGGCGCCAGAAAATAGTCTTGATGACCCACAAGTATAGGGGGTGTATCGTAGTACTTTCGATAAATCAGAGTGTCGAACCCAACGAGGAGCAGAAGGTGTTGACAAGCAGTTTCGATGAAGGATTCACTGTAAATGCACACAGACAAGTATTCAGGGAGTTTTGATATAGCAGATGAATAAAGTACAAGTAAGTAAAATGCGAGAGCAATAATTGCAGCGAGTGGCCCAATCCTTTTTAGCACAAAGGACAAGCCGGTTTGTTTACTTATAATGACCAAACGTTCTTGAGGACACACGGGAATT